>NW_018406415.1:1285728-1335311 GCF_002113885.1 Mizuhopecten yessoensis
TCAATCGGCCCAGCAGAACTTGACTTTAAGTTTGAAATGTAAAATGTTAACGGACGACGGACGACGACGGACGAAAACGGATAGCAATAGGTCACTTGAGCTAAAGCTCAGGTGACCTAAAAAGAGAGAACAATTGAGAATGAAGGCTGGCTGATTCGTTTATAAGATGTACAACACTTCTAAAAGGTCATCACTTATTTCAGACGACATACTTAATAACTGGCACTTCAAATGCTCTCTTCCTTGTGGGATAACCTGTTAACATGGGTTCAGATTATTGCCAATAACATGTAATGCGCATGCACGACATGACGCAGAGCCTCACTATTTGTGTGTGAAAATTGACTGATGAATAAGAAAATTTGGCAGAAGTGTTGGTTTGTTTCCCTTTGAATTAAAATTGTTAAAACAGCAACATTTCCTTTTTATGTAAACAGGACCCGAGCCGTAAAACAGGGCCTTGATTGTTAAGAGAGGAAAACTACTTGTAGTTTCATCTTCCAAACATTCTTTTTTATATTCTCTTTTGCGAAGACACTTTATGTAGCTCTTCGGATAAAAAACTAACAACTTCATTTGAGAAACTATGTCACTTTTAGTCAATAAATCCAAAACTATTTATATTGCGGATTGTTTTAACATTTGTTGTAAATTATCATTTACCAGATTCCTCAAAAATACCATGGCAACCTTCACCAATACATTTACTCTTCATTATGAGATGAATATTAAATGAGTAAAAAATACACTGATGATAAAATGCATAAAAATTGAAAAATGTATAAGAAAAAATCGTTAAAAGTGACAAGGATATTATTACATTTGATCTCAAAATCAATTGTTATAATACTTTCAGACAGATACCCATTTTTCTACCCCAATGCTGTAATTAGGTTAATTAATCATCTAAATAATTAGTAGAGTGATTTCAAAGTAAATAACTCCAGATGAATCTTGGATTGAAAAAAGTTAATACAACATAATTCTCGTAGCAATTTACCTATGTAAATTTAACAAAGCTGGAAATAGTCTCTTTGAAATGTCTTTCTATACTAAGGCCCGATATGACTTCACCGTTGATTGGCAAGTAAGCAATTCACTAACTAAACATTGCTGATCGACATATTCTATTTCTATACAGTATATCGCCGAGAAAGAGTCATGCATATATCAAATGAGATATACGCACAGGAATAATTTAATGTCGTCATTTGGTTAGATAAACGATCGCGCTACATACGATTGACAAGTTTGGAAATACAATAGATACAACTGCGACTGGTTATCCCTATGGGAAACTTTTATAACGCTGTTTTTTCTCTCGCAAAACCGGTGGAGGCTCCGTCCTCGTTTTCGCAGTCTCGATCTGGAGCCCCTGGGAACCCTTTTTACATGTTCTTCCGGTTGATTTGTGACCTTTTTTGTAGTTATTAGGCCAAACTACCAAACATGTATATCAATTATGGCTTCAATGAGAATTACGGAAGTAAAGCAGTGATATTACTTTTTCATACTCTGTTTAATGCTCATACTTTGGCTGTTTGCTGACGCCGCAGGGGATAGCTTTTTCATAATAAAAACGTTATTTCCCAGAATATGTACGAGTTAGATGTACAGCAGATATCATGCTTCCTTTGCCAGGGTATGACATTACAGAGAAACGACACTTTAAAAAGATTCAAATCATCTGCGAACACGTCTTGCCAGACTTCTAAAATCAACAACAATAAAATACTCCATCAAAACTATAAATTAGAATTTAAAGAGGTCAATTGAAAAGTATGCAAGCTAGAGAAGTTTTACAAATCTTTGTAGCGTAACAATTAATAAAAATATACTATTCAACTTTATATTTACACGTTAAACATTAGCCACCTGTCGTTGCAATTAAGCGGTTTTATCTTTTAGCGTTTTTGCAGCAGCTATGATCACATGCATGAAGACAGTGTCTATTTAAAATAAGCGCGATTTATGTAATTATTAACTATATTTTGTCTGTGAAATGAGAAGACACTGAAGGAACAGCACACTGAAGGTCGTATTCATAACAGCGATGTTATGACAACTGTGTGGACGCAAACAAACTGTCAAGAGTCAAAAGAATAAGATTGCGCCATTAAAGATACACATTGTTATATTGTATTTGTAATGCTTTGTTCCTAGTTGTCATTTTTGGTGTTCCAAAATTGCCCCTCCTTTGCTCTCAGTTTTCTTTTGTTGAGGTGAAGACCTAAATCTTATCATAAGAAAAACACCCATTAAAATTCAAATGAGCCCTTGGTTCGTTTTTCGTAGAAGCATGAAACTGAAATTCTCAAAAAGCCGGAGTTTTCCCCCAAAAAGACGAATATTTTCAAACTAACAATGCACTGAATGATCATATATGACACAACCTAAACTACGGATCATATACTGCAATATAAATATACAAATCCCTTGCTTTGGTTAGTTATCAGATATGTACAAACACATCAGCATAAGCCATCTCAAGCAATGATATTTTCCAGACAAAACATGTGTTCATCTTAGAATAAAAGTATCTTATAACTTTTGTATACAAAAAATATTTTTTTGATTATAGATCGACTAGGTCCTGAACTACCAGTGACAAAAATATCAATCCAAAATATGTGGCGGAACATATTCAATAACAGGCCCAGAGGGCTTGTATCGCTCACTTGGATATGTTTAAAGTACTTGTTGAGAGGTAAAGATATTGCATATTAAAGAATAGCAAAAACAAACTTCAAATGTCAAAATCCATGACGGCGGCCTGGTGACCATCTTGTTTTAATGAATACAACCTAATATTAACAGGCTTAACTAGACAATTTGATGGAAACAAATTGGGATACAATCCCATAATCCCTATGGTAGAAGAAGGATTTCAAAGGATTCATCTCAATTTTCCCTATTGGGCCCCCGCCTCTCTGCCCCAAGGAGGGCCACACCCACCGTTTATACAAAATTGAGTCCCCTTGGTCCAAGGATGCTTCAGACTAAATTAGGATAAAATCCATTTATCCCTATGGTAGAAATATCTAAATGTTTTACCTCTATCTCCCCTATTGGGCCCCTCTCCTCTGCCCCTAGGGCGCCACACCCACATTTTATACAAAATTGAGTTCCCTTTACCTAAGGATGCTCCAGATCAATTTAGGGTGGAAACCCTTTATCCTTATGGTAGAATAGGATTTTAAAGGTTTATCTTTATTTCCCCTAATCGGACCCACCCCTCTGCCCCCACCTACCGTTTATACATAATTGAGTCATTTTGGCCTAAGTATGCTCCAGACCAAATTAGGATACAATATCTTTATCCCTATGCTGGAAGAAGGATTTTAAAGGTTTACCTCTATTGGGCCCCACTCCTCTGCCCAAAGCGGGCCCACACCCACCGTTTATACAAAATTGAGTTCCCTTGGCCCAATGATGCCCCTAACCAAATTTGATTAAAATCCAAGATAGCCAATATAATAAAGTGTACTTGATGTAGGAGCACACATTCCCATAGTTATTTGACCAACTTGGCATTGGTAGTAGTACTCTTGTATTGGGTTATTATCATTTGGTGTCGTTTTCTGAATCCAAACCTATTTAGTCTGGAACAAATCTGACATTGGATGAGGTCTTGTGACTGCCGATACACCCATATTTCATAATCTTTACGAATTCTGACTTTGCTCTTTTGGAGAGAGCTATTTGTTTACACTCTCTGAGCCAAGCAGTTCATTTTTGTAAGTAGAAACTTCATTTGATGTGCAAGGTCTGTCTTATTTGTCAGTTTCCGGTGGTCTTTGATAAATCGGTCCCCGTATCCAGTTGAGACATGCAGTCACAATCCTTAGTACTTCCTCAATTATACCAATGAAGCAAATTGATATTAATTGAGCTTTACTAAAATTATCCAATGCTTAAGACGGCCATGATACAATCCATCGGGATTTAGTAGCTGTTCTGTCAATGTTAGCCTGTATATCAAAGTGTTAGCTCTGACCAGTCTTAAGATGTGAGGGCTTACTGGTATTAATACCAGATGCCTCTAACATCTCTAAAGCCACGATCAACGACTACATTGTCGTCTTACTCCAACCATTAGAGCTTGTAATCGATGTTTTTTTTTAAATGCTTGCATCATTTTGGCCTCAAGAGAATGGTCCTACTGTGTCCAAAATGTAGCCATCAGGTAGAGCTATGGTTAGCACTCTTTTGAATATAAATAATTGTACCATCTATTAAGGCAGCCACTTTGTCTCAAAAAAGGGTTCTGAGAATAAAGTATTTGTTAAAGTATATGGTCACCACTCAAATGGTAAGGACCAAGGAACACCGAAACTAAAGATTTATTCCATTCTTGTTCTACAGAATGAAAGGTATTTGAAATAACAGACAGGGAAATAACAAAAAGAGCGGAAAAATCAATTACAAGAGATATCAGTTTTCATCATAACCAAAAACAGTACTAGAGCATTTTGTGTAGTTATGGTCTATACTTAAAAAGAAAGAATAGTGACAAAAGTAAGAATGGATTTTGAGAAGCGGTTCGTTGATCAACCTGTCCAAGCTTTGCAGTCAGTGTCATCCAAGAGACAAACACCAAGAGGGAAGGCTAACTGATTCGTTGATAAGATGTACGGCACTTCTAAAAGGTTATCAATGATTTCAGATGACATAACACATAATTGTCTTCCTTATAGTATAACCTGTGAACCAGGTCTTGTTTTGTGTTGTTTAACGTCCTATTAACAGCTAAGGTAATTTAAGGACGGCCTCACCTGTGTGCAAGATTCATGCGTGTGTAATTTGGGAGGCTGCGATATGTTCGTGTTTGTCTCCTTGTGATGCCGGCTTTATAGTGCTATTTCACTGAAACATACTGCCGAGGACACCAACAGGACGCCCAATCTGGTCACATTATACCGACAACGGGCGAACCAGTCGTCCCACGCCTAAATAGCTGAGCCTTCATGCATGCTACAGGCCCAATATCAGTACCCTGGGCCTTTTGGTTAAGTTGTTTGAAGATTTTAAGACATCTGACCCAAGTGACCTTCAAAGTTGGTCAAGGTCATTCATTTGAACAAACTTGTTAGCCCTTTATCCCAGCATGCTACAAGCCCAATATCATTACCCTGGGCCTTCTGGTTATTGAGATTTTAAGACATTTGACCCATGTGACCTTGACAATTGGTCAAGGTCATTCGTTTTAACAAACTCGTCAACCTCAATGCATGGTTATTGTCTATTCCAGAAATGCACAAAGAACATTGACTGAAATTTGTCTAACGACACATTTTCCACCAGAGGACATTGATACACACAAAGTGGCAATCTACAACTGTACAGTACTCAGTTTTATAGGAATGATGGATTTCATGATGCAGTGTATAGAAATATGCATGAAGGGGATGACAAGGTTACAGAATTGACTATTTGCAGGATTACTTGATTGCCTGACAGTTACCCCATCATTGTGTGTTTGAAAATATTGGTAGCCACAATTATGATATGGTGATATCCAATGGGATGATGTTGTCGTGGTATCTTCCTCACTAAGCAAAAAGACATCTAAGCATTTTTTCACGTCTGCAACTACATGTCAAGCTACATTTCAAAGTTTTAACACTCGCGTGTGATGTACTGGAATACTCAAATCGTTCTGGAGTAGCCCATTGCGAAAGTAAAACTTGACTGATTTAGTTGACAGAAACTTGCAGAGAGTATTGTTTTACGGATATGTAAATTGGTTAATATCCCAATGTCTTGATTACGTTGGAAGAAATGGGATTATTCAAAAAGCTTCAATAATTACACAATACATCAACTTGAAATCTTATATATGGAATTTATGTCAATTTCATTGAATAATTGGTATTTATTTTTATTTCAAAATTACAAATATACCTAGTAACTTATATATATGCCACATTATCGCTACCTAACTATTCCGCTGATATATAATAAGGTGAAACTAGGTTTACTGTTTTTATACGACGATTCAAATGTATTGTATGTGTATGTAATATGCTAATTAATGTAATTATCAATATAAATCAACTACTGTGATCTAATATTTGTTAATGACCTTTTTTCTTTAACAAACCATAATATACATATCATGCATTATTTTTCTGTTAAAAAGGTGGTTTTAGAAAAAAATGATATTTGGTATAACACTACATGGGCCTCCATAGTATTACAAAAGTAGTTCCAATATGGCTGATTTTTTATGGTGAAATTAACTAATGACTAGATTTTGAAGTTGGGATTATCAGTCTTTTGGAGCAGTTTCGTTAACTTTCAACAATCCCACTACCTAAAATGAGTTCTAAGGAAGATTTTGACTGATATTTCCTTGCAAATCGACTGTTTTATGTAGATATGTTATTTCCTGCGTAACGTGTATTAATGCAATTAAAACAATATGAACGAACTGAACTTAACTGAAAGCTAAAACATACTGTTACTCATATCCTAAGGATCGTAGTGATACCAGAATAAGGGCTATCGAGGTAAACGTCAAGCAATTATGACCTTTTGTAACTGAGTTGAAAACGGACTTTACATGAACCTTAACAAACGAGTATGAAATATCCCCTAAAAGCAATGCAAAAAAGAAAGTCTGACGATTAAATGTATAAGACAAATTCTAAAAAGTGACAAGGATATTACATTTGATCTTAAAATTGGTTGGCAACAAAAACGTTATCAATCACGCCAAGTGATGATGCATATTTGAATTTGGAATTTGTTGTGACCTAACATGCAACCAATCTGATTAAAATCATCTGTTACATAGGTCCGCCTGAACATCTGAATGTGCCGCGGTCAGGGTCACGTTCAAGTGACCTTTAGATGAACCAATCAGAATATCATAGTTGATAGATAAATAGCGAGGGGTATCGAACAGATTAGTTTTCCAAAACAAATATGGCGGCGGGAACTGACGTTTCTACGACGCCAAGAAAAACGTACCCATTGGGTAAGAACTGTTGCATCATTCTCATCAATGTCCGCCATATTTGTTACAACTCCGAGCGCCCTTTTGAAAGAGGGTCTCTGATTGGTGAACATTTAATGAGTATTTATAAATATATGTAACAGATGATTTTAATCAGATTGACATGCAACGAATTTCATTACCAATTATCTATTTTAAGGTGCATTGCTCTTTGGTCAATACCAGGGAGGTGTCTTATGCCCTCATCTTTTTGGGTTCGTAGGGTACTTTTGTCGTGCAAAATGAATGTTTTCCACCACTTTTTTTGACTGAATTTTTGCATACATATTTGAAATAACACCACTTCTTCAAACTATCAAAATGTTTCGTATAGAAGAATAATAAGAATAAAAAATCCTATATTTTTTTTATTAAACTTTTCATAAAATGTTCGATTAAACTCACATTCTGGATGATAAATATATAATTAAAGCACTACATGAAAAAATATTGTTCTTTCCTAAGAATTACGATGAAACAACACGATTTTTTTCTGAAAAATACTTTCGAGCCCCATGCTGTAATTAGTTTAATTAATCATCTAAAGTAATAACATAAATAAATCTCGTAGCACTGCTAATTTAACATAGCTGGAAATAGTCCCTTTAACTTAAAGTGCGCATATTCTGCCTCCAGCACATTCACACAAGCACGCATGTATAACACTAGGAGTGTAACAATGCATCGAAATATCGATAGATTGCAATAAATCCTTCCCAATATCAATGCATCGATTGGATATTAAAATTCAATATTTATTGCCGATTGTTCCGTCAGATATCGATTGTTTCAATAGTTATTAAAATCATCTTTTCGGAACCCTAAACATGTAAATATTCCGGTCTGGGAATTCCCCCGAAAATGTCCGAGTCATCACTACGTTTGTTCCGCATCGCTTGTCGCTACACTGATTTAGGGGAGGTCACTCTCTGAATTCAGAGAATCTTTCCACGGCGGGCGACATTGTAACTGCTCAGAGGTCCGCATTGAGACCTGACTATGTGGACAAGCTAATCTTTCTAAAGAAGAACTGGAAACTGTATGTTGAACAATGAACAATACTAGTACTGAACTAGAGGCGACAAAGCTCTATAGAAGTGTCATTCTCTTGATTCTAAGATGGACAAATAAAAACTAAAAAGCGAGTTTAAGTTTCAATCATTTGTGGATTTTTATTATTTTTACATCTGTATTTATCAATTATAAACACAATGACAACTGACAAATAGAAACATATAAACCAGGCAGTAAGTTGTTTTAGAGAAACCCTAGATAGCATTAATTTACATTTGAAATTCGTGATTTAAAACATAGTTAACATACTACGGCTTAATGTTATCTAACCAATAATATTGCAATATTATCGCAATAAAATGTGCAATAATAATAATATTGCAATAGTTTTTCCGCGATAGCAATAATATTGCAAGTGTGAAATTGGCCGCAATAGTCACCCCTATATAACACACATGGAGGCATTAAGGTCATTTAATGACCTTATATGATAATAGGACATTAAACAAAATAAAAGCAAACCAAACCTGTAGTGAAGTATTCTCTAAGCATAAGCCTGAACCCTTTTTAATACTGATATACTCTCCTTCCAAACACTCTTCACCGACGATTTATAGTATATGTATGTATCGGTGCAATTAAGTGAGCACCTCGACCCCTCGATTCGTTATCAAAGACAGACACCATTCATTGGAAATGGTCATTATTGAAATAGACTAGCGATATGATGTCAGCTCCACTTAATCTGGACGAAGCGTTTGTTACCGTCGACAAATTACTTTGAATATAATGATGGGTCTCGGATGAAAGGGATCAATGCATTCTAGAAATACGTACACAATGAGAAAAATAATGCCTTTTGCGGCAAACTCTAATGTGTATATTAACGTAAATGTATTATTTGCGGATATTACTTTGTATATATATATACGGATAAAAGCATCGTAATGCGTTCGTTGTAGTGAAAGCCTTCACGTGCTGTCCATTCCTTTGAGACAAACATCGTTGACTCAGCAGTGTTCAGAGGTGTGATCCCCGTTAAGGAGGCGTTGTCGACAGGTCCACGTGAGGACGCCTTAGCGTCAGTTTATCTTTATATGGGTGGCAGATACAATTAAGGACACGCTTTTGACAGAGCAAGGATTTTATGGATTACATCAAGTTTGCTGAATGCATCTGGATAGCACTCAACTTATTTATATATAAAACATAAGTGTTTTGCAGTATTTCATTTAATTCACTTAACCCAATGATTTCAAGATGAATGTTTTTACAATAATTAGTCTTAGGTTACAAGCTAACCGAGGTGATATGCTATAACAGCAGTATATTTCATCAATGTTAACAGGTTTTTGTTATGTACGTTGTTTATTAATTAGTAGTATTGTTTCATAATTACTGTTTATCTGTTCGATACTAACGGTGGCCCGGGGGCCCGAGGCCATCTAAAATCACGACAGTTCCCCTAATATTGTGCTCACGGTGGTCCGTCGGGCCCCCCCCCCCCCGTTTTGTTTTGTTGTCCTGCTTAATCCCAAGATTCATTTACTTACGTTTCATTTTCATCACAAACCACTAATGAGTAAAGACATTCGCGTCTCGAGATTTACAAATTACTGTACTGAAATCGTTCGGGTTCTTAGAACACTATGAATCCAGTCGTAATCACACATCAGCAGAAGAGGTGCGTAAACCGATTAATTTTACATCTGTGTCGTCGTCGTCGGCGCGTTTGAATCGCATGTTGTTTAAACAACCGATAGTCAACCGTGTATACGACTGCGAACAGCCTGGATGTCAACAATATCGCTCTTAAAAAGGCCAAAACGATGACGAAAAGAGGGATACACAAAACATCTATGAAAGTAGAGGCCCAATGGGCCTGCATCGCTCACCTGGTATTAAGGTCCAACAAGCCCCCTAAAAGAGGTAATAGTCACCCTAAATTTCAACCTCATGGTAAGTCGTATTCGAATACCTTTATCACAAATCGGAATATATATATGTAATTTAAATACATTGAACTTGTACATGAGCTATAAAAAAAGGTATATAACCAGGTCAACGAAATCAAAAATACGGCATTAAGGCTGATGTAATGATAAAAGTTGCTCACCAGATTTATAACATGTCAATCTCTAAAGCGACCCAACTGAATGTTACGAAATTATATGTTATTTGAAGATCATTTATATACCTAGGTCATGCGGGGCTTTATTTATCGTTAACTATGTGCGGAAAGGCATACCGGCCTCACAAGAAGGTGATTGTTGCTATGGGAATGTACAAAAATCATAGTAAAACGTCCGCGTAACATATTTTACCGGTATATATGTGTAAAACTATAGACTTTTGACAATAAATACAATTTAAACTTCAATTAAAATGTCATTTCTTAACATAAAATAATGTAATAAAAGAGCTAGACTTGTTGTAAGCATTATCGTACTTTTCAGCTTCAGTGACCTTAGCTGTTAATAGGACGTTAAACAAAATCAAACAAACAAACAAACAAAATCAATGTTTATAACATGTCTAGCGCATTCATATAATCATATAATGTTATCAAATGGCACATCATCTAAAGTTCATTTATCGATCAAGGTTACTAAGTCATTGTTTTCTTATTCAAAATTTGCTAAAATGTATTACCAGGAGATTTTATTATTATTTTAGTGGTTTCGCATGGCAACATATATCTTTACTTGTGGTCGAAATTCCTCTCAGCAGCTAGTAGAAGAGAAAGAGGTATTTAAATAAACTTTAGATTATGGGTCATTTCTCAGCACTCAGTTGGGTTGCAAAATAGACATGTTATAAGTCTAGTGAGGTATTTTTAAGAAAACATCAGCCTTAATACATTTTTTGGACTACGTTAACCTGGCTATATATTTTTGTATGGCCAATGTACAAGTTCAATATATATGAATAACATATGTGAATTCCGATTTGTAATTGAGGTCTTTGAACATGACTTACCAGGGGGTTGGAATTTTAGTTGACAACGTCATCTTTTAGGGGGCTTTTTGAACCTTAATCTCACACTTGTAATCTTAAGATTTCATCAGAACCTATTAAAAGATTTAATTATATGACGCCTGTGACCTTGATTGTCGAACAAGGACATTACGTTGAAAGTGGATCAAGGTCATTCATTTGAACTAACCTGGTAGTCCTTCATCTCAGCATGATACAGGCCCAATTTCAGTACCCTGGGCCTTTTAGTTATTGAAAAGTCGTTTGAAGATTTTACGACATTTGACCTCTTTGACCTTCAAAGTTGGTCAATGTCATTTATTTGAACAAACTTGGTAGCGCATCATCCCAGCATGATACCGGCCCAGTTTCAGTACCCTGGTCCTTTTGGTTATTAAAAAGAAGTCGTTTGAAGATTTTAAGACATTTGACCCCTGTGGCCTTGAAAGTGGGTCAAGGTCATTCAATTTAACAAACTTGGTAGCCCTTCATCCCAGCGTGCTACAGGCCCAATATCATTACCCTGGGCCTTTTGGTTAAGTAGTTTGAAGATTTTAAGACATCTGACCCCAGTGACCTTCAAAGTTGGTCAAGGTCATTCATTTGAACAAACTTGGTAGCCCTTTAACCCAGCATGCTACAAGCCCAATATTATTACCCGGGGGATTTTGGTTATTGAGAAGAAATTAATTGAAGATTTTAAGACATTTGACCCCAGTGACCTTGACAATTGGTCAAGGTCATTCATTTTAACAAATTTGGTAGCCCTTTATCCCAGCATGTTACAAACCAAATATCAGTACCCTGGGCCTTTTGGTTATTAAACAGAAGTTGTTTGAAGATTTTAAGACATTTGACAACAGTGGCCTTGACAGTGGGTCAAGGTCATTCATTTGAACAAACGTGGTAGCCGATCATCCCAGCATGATACATGCCCAATATCAGTACCCTGGGACTTTTGGTTATTGAGAAGAAGTTAATTGGAGATTGGCGAAGTTTTTTTCAATTATTTTGAAATCTAAACAGAATGAAGAAACAAAAGTTGATTTTACCCCCTGAAAATACTATATTTGAAAAACAAGACGCCCACTGGGCCTGCATCGCTCACCTGGTATAAATCTTACACTTGTAACCTTAAAAGTGATCTAAAATAAAGCTCCAGGCAAAATATCAGTATTTAAGATTAAAATTCATTCAAAAGAACCTGTTTTTTTTTAAAAACATTTCACCCCTATTATTGAAAGTCGAACAATGTCATTATGTTGAACAAATTTTATAGCCTTTCATCCTGGGACCCATGGTTATTCAGAAGAGGTAATTTAAAGATTTTAAACAAATTTGACCCCATGTGACCTCGAATATAATTCAAAGTCATTCACTTTAACACACATAGTAGTCCTTGATCCCAGCGTGCTACTGACTAAATATCATCACCCTTGGCATTTTGGTTATTCAGAAGAAGTTGTTTAAAGTTTTAATCATATTTGACCCCTGTGACCTTGAATATAACTGTAGGTCATTCATTTGAACAAAATATCATCTGCCTGGGCAGTTTGGTTATCGAGAAGATGTTTAAAGTTTTGAACATTTTTGAACCCTGTGACCTTGTAAATGGGTGAAGGTCATTAATTTTAACAAACTTTGGAGCCCTTCATTCCAGTTTGCTTCTGGCCAAATTTCATCACCCTAGGCCTTTCGGTTATTAAGAAGAAGTCGTCTAAAGTAAAATATTGACGCCGGACGGACGGACGACGGACGCCACGCCACGGCATAAGCTCACCTGGTACGAAAAATTCACCAAAAAAAAAAAAAAACAGCACAAATTTATTACATTATTATCCTTTCAAAAAAACACCAGAATGCACCACAGCCCTTCTGGATTTCAAAATTTGTTCGGGGTACAATGACCCCAGACCATCATAGCCTTCGCCGCGTCGGCGCTCGCACTATTGTTTTGCTCGAGCTACTCGGGCTGTGCCCGAGTGATCAGGACCAACACATGTTCAGAAGGGCCCTCAAACAAATTTTCCCGAGAGACCACAGGTAAAAATAGTTAGTGTCAAAGGCTGTTATATGTTGTTATATGCACGTGTTTATGTTACTGTCATATTTTGCAACAACATTGCTAGACTGCAGACAGTATTGAAACTGATGGTCTAAGCTCGCTAGGGTCTGAATTGGCCAGATTGGTGTTCTTTGAAGTACTCCTGTTCAGAACACGAAGTTATACTTACTCAAGAGCATGAAAAATCACATATTTTAATCTAAAGCTATCGGTTTTTGTGATGATGCTGCTGCCAAGGTGTAGCTGATCATTTTGATACCATATATACCAGTATTGGGTTCTTTGTCAAAACTGGAGTCCAAAAGGAGCTGATCAAATCACTTGACATAATTTCACATTTCTCGTGTTATGCTTTATATTAACAATTCATCAAATGTTATTGTTTATCAAGTATGCTTTATATATTCTTTGTATTGTAAAGATATTTTTAAATTCAGAAACCAGTAAAGTTTTCATTTCCATAGCTTTTAATTAAGTGACCCTATTTCTGATTTTCTGCAAAAAGAGTCAAATAGCACTTGTAGATATAATCAAAGCCTATGCATAAAATTAACCTCTTGAAAGTGAAATTATTCACTTTTTTGCTCACTGGTTTGGTTCGGTTTAGTATTGTTTAACGTCCTGTCAAAAGCTATGGTCATTTAAGGACGGCCTCCCCTGCGTGTAAGATGCATGCGTGTAGTGTATGCGCGTGTGTTTTGGGAGGCTGCGATATGTTTGAGGTTGTCTCCTTGTGATAACGCGGAACTAATGCCGACTTTATACTGCTACCTCACTGAAACATACTACCGAAAGACACCCAGCAGGACACCCCAACCGGTCACTTTATACTGACAACGGGCGAACAAGTCGTCCCACTCCTAAATTGCTTAGCGTTAAGCAATAGGAAAAACTATCATTTTTACAGACTCTGGTAAGTCTCGGCCAGGGGACAGAACCCAAAGCCTTTCTCACAGGGGCGAACGCTCAACTAAAGGCCAAACGTGAGGCATTGTCAAGGGAGACGAGGCATTGTCAAGGGAGACATAAGGAGGAAGAAAGTTTTTTAGAAATAAGAGAAAAGATGAGATCCCAAATCTGGTCGTCTCCTACGATCATCCAATGGGGGCGGGGCAGCAGGTACAATTCTTACGCCCTACCTGCAGGGACTTATTTGCGCACCCGGTCCGCCTGTCCGTCCGTTGTCCTTCATTCAACTTTACTTTTAAAACGATACTAGTCCTGAACGGCCCAGTAGAAAATGACTCAATTTGGTCAGGGGAACCTTGGGGCAGGGAACTCAGTTTTGTATAAACGGTAGTTATGACCCCCAGGGGCCAAGCCGAATAGGGGAAATAGAGGTCAATCTTTTTATTTTATTTTCTACCATAGGGATTAAGGAATTTCATCCCAATTTGGACTAAAGCATCCTTGGGCCAAGGTGACTCAATTTTGTATAAACGTTGGGTTTGGACCCCCTGGGGGCAGAGGGCAGGGCCCAATAGGGGAAATTGAGGTTATTGTTTAAAATCCACCCCTATTCATGGGAGAGGGGGAAGGGACCTAATGAGGAACTGGTGTTGCTTAGAGACAGAGTCAACAGTTGCAGTATTGTATGCAAGAATTCTAATTTTTCATGGTTGCTTTATTATCCAGGTGAACGATTTAGGCCCTTATGGGCCTTTTGATTATTGGAAGAGGACAAAATTTAGCACTTGCATTTTGTTTCAGTTCAATTTTGGATTTTACTAATTACTCTTATATTACTTAAAGGTGGTTTGGTTTAGTATTGGTTAACGTCCTATCAACAGCTATGGTTATTTAAGGACGGCCTCCCCTGTGTGCAAGACGCATACGTGTAGTGTATGCGTGTGTGTTTTGGGAGGCTGCGATATTTTCGTGGTTGTCTCCTTGTGATAACGCGGAACTAATGCCGACTTTATACTGCTACCTCACTGAAACATAATGGCGAAGACACCCAGCAGGACACCCCACCCGCTCACATTATACTGACAACGGGCGTCCCACTCCACGTTACAAGTTTGCTGAGTGGCAATTCACACAAATCACCTTCAGATGTTATGTGTTTTAAGATGTAACCACCAAGTTTCATAACATCGATTTTGAGTAATTCACATAGGCAACTACACTTTGGCTGAGGAATATTTCGTATCTTATTCAAATCTTTGAACCTCACTTTGGAACTTGCTCCAATACAGATACAGCTTATGTTGTACTTTGTATTTCCACTACGGTTTAACCGAGACGATGACAAAAATGACAATGTCAGAAAACAAATGAATAGGGGACAATCTTCAAAGTATACCTTACAAAAGTTCTGGTTCGTCAGATGAGTATGTCTCAATTTAACACCAAGTGAGGTATTCCATCAAGTACAAGTACGATTTCACCTGTTAGAACATCATAAGTTGGGACAAACCTATTTTTAGTCATCTGCTTGAATCTGTAAGTGACCAAGTATGGTGTAAATATTATTTCAAGAACAATCATTTGTAAATTTGCCAATGATTTGCATGCAGGTAGATAGATGGTCACCTCATTTAAACTGGTTCAGAATTCAAAGATATATTAATTATAGAAAGAACATATATGTAGAACAATTTATAAGCAATGAAAAGTGGTAGACTGCAACTATTAAGCATAACCCGAGGAAGGCGATGTTATGTCAAGTGCTCATTTGAACTCATTTTGTACTCCAGGTTTGACAAAGAACCTAGAACTTGCATCACAGATTCTAGTAAATCATTACATGTCTATTCGCTAAATGATCAACTACACATTGGCAGTAGTACTATAACGGGCCGACCATATGGGATTTTTAGCATTGGAGTGGACCCCACTTTTTATTTAAACTTCATCCGTTTCAGTTGTTTATTTATTGATTGAAAATGTTCTGATTACTTATCTTTCTTGCTTTTTGTTGGATAAAAAGATAACGCACACGATCGATTTGCTGAGGAATGTCACTACATTGATGCAGTTGGGAGCAAACTTAACTTGGTATTTAGTGTACTTCGTAGTGCACAAGGAAGTGCACTTGACAAAACATTGAAGTGCACTCCAGTTCACATCAGTGTAAAATCCAGTGCACTACGATGTTAACTCCAGTGCACTACAGTGTTTACCAAAGTTTGAAAGACTGAAGTACATATTTCAATAATTGTTTCTAATGAAATTGGTTCCTTTGTAATTTGAAAATTGAAAGAGTAAGGAAAGAATCATTTATCTGAATATTTCATAATATCGGAACAACGATATACTTTTTTTTTTATTACTTAAAATTTCAACTAAACATATACATGTACAAAGGGAATTAGTACACTATCTCCGGTGACTAAAGAAAATCTATAGATAGCTGTACTATTTCAGAGGATTTTTTTTAAAAGTACACTTTATCATAGTTAATTACACATCACATTTCATATCAATGCTGTAGTGTCAGGATGGGGGTCAGTATCAGTTATGTGATATGGGTAAATGTAGTAAGTTTTCCTATAATTTTATAATCTTTATGAAAGGTTTCTCGTTAACACGATATCAATAGAGTAATACGCTTCTTTAGTTTATACAAACAAGTCAAGAAAAGATATACATTCCAGAAAGTTCATGGTTGCAGGGTGCAAGCACCTATAGGTAAAATTTTATATACATGTACATAAATAGTCAACAGTTATTGACAACACACCCCAGCATCAATTAATGGGTCACTGAATCATGATAGAGCCTTTTGTACCTGTACGTGCATTGGTCCATAATAGCCACAGGGCACAGTTGTTCCAATTACAGAACTAGAAGGTCAATTAAGAATAAACTTTTAAAAACTTCAAAATAAATCGGGAAGGATTATGAGGTTTAAATCAATAAAGCAATGTTAGTACGTTTTTGAAAACACACTCAAAGCTGTTCTTTAAACAAGAGGCCCAGATGGCCTGTATCGCTTACCTAAATATTTAAGCAGTCGTAGCAAAATATCCCATTAAATATTATACTGTAGTACAAATATTTCACTCCGATTATTATTATATAATTCTATGCTTTTTGATTCTTCTTCAGAAGTTGTTTGAAGTGTTTGACATATTTTTCCCTGTGACCTGGACATATTTTTCCCTGTAACCTTGTAAGTAGGTCAAGGTCATTTTCCTTCTCAAACTTTATCGACTCTATCCCATGAAGTACCAGCCAAGTATGAAGATTCTATACCAATTAATTCTTCAGAAGAAGTTGTTTGAATTGTTTGGCATATTTGAACGCTGTGACCTTGAAAGTAGGGCAATGTATTTTTCAATCACACACTTTGTTGGGCTCTATCCCAGAAAGACACAAGCCAAATATTAAGTTTCTATACCTTTCAGTTGTTTAAAAGTCGATTTAAGCGTTAGACATATCTAACTCCTGTGACCTTGAAAGTATGTTGAGGTCATTTTCATTCTTAAACTTTGTCGGTCTCTTTCCCAGGAAGCAACCAGCCTAATATTCAGATTCTGTACCTTTCAGTTCTTCAGAAGAAGTCGTTTAAAGTTTTTGACACATTTGACCTCTGTGACCTTGAAAGTAGGTCAATGTCAATTTAATTCCCAAACTTTGTTGGGATTTTACCAAAGAAGCTGTCAGCCAAATATCATGACTCTAGGCCTGTCCGTGCTTCAGAAGAAGTCATTTAAAGAAAAAGTTGACGGACGCCGGACACTGCGCCATGGCATTAAGCTCACTTGCCCTTCGGGCAGGTGAGCTAAAAATGATCCAAAGACTCGTAGCAGTTATCCTTTATAGTTAATGTATCATTTTGAAAAGAGAATTACATGTTTATAATATATCACTATGGTTTTCTTTATGCATAAACCATCTACTCTTTAGATAGGTGATCTGAAAATACTTTTAGGTTTCTATTTTTATTGAAAAATACAAATATTTATTTTTTATTCTTATATTTGATTTTCATAGTAGACATGTAGTTAAATATATTTTCTTACTAGAAACACAGATTTAGAGAGCATCTTAGTCTAAGTTTTTCTTGATACCTTGATTAGCAAAGAGACAATTGAAAAAAAGATATGACATTTCCCTGAAAATACATATCATTGGTGCATAGGGATGTTTTTAGGGTCATGACCCCCCAACCCTCCGTTTGCAGAGATAGAGAAAGAGAAACATAATTTCTACAGCTGGTGTTTATACAGCACTTTGTCCCCTCCCCTCCCCCATACCCTCTACTCAGATTTTGCTCCTGGATCCAGATCAGGAGGTAAATGTAATTTGACATCAGACCATATACCTTGTGTAATACACACACCCTCAGGGCATTTCAACCCCAGTTTCCCATGTGGTAGCTACAGGGTTAAGACAGGTTAAATTTACCTGTAGAAAGTTCAGATCTGCATTCCTGTAACTACAGTAAAGACAAAACATATATTTATAGTAAGTTTTTTTTTATTCACAGTACATCAAGTTACCGACATAAGCTTTCCATTTATTTTCAAAAAAGAACATACAGAAAAAGACACTAATAATATAATGATAGATTTGTATATTTAATGTAAACGTAATACTGTTATAACTATTAAGGAACTTCAGTGGTGATTATGTCTTTAAGACGAAGTATTATACACTTTCAACCAACCATTACATGAACATGGATCCAAGTCGCGGTACATGTTGTAATATTATAAAAGGTCATCATGCTCTATAGTTATTACGCTATTTTCGAAAACAGATACTGCTTAAATCATTTTAAGTATTTGAATAGGTAACATCAAATATGTTATTTATCGCAGAGGGGAGGGGAGAAAATCGTAGTATGTATAGACTGATGAAAAGGCCAGACATAATATGATAAAGAAAATAACATTGTGAACTGTAGTTACCTCCAGTGCACACTGAAATCGATGTGAACTCCAGTTCACTTCAGTGTTAACTACAGTGCACAAGCTAGTGAACTGGAGTTAACTTTTCTTGTTAACTCCAGTGCACTAGCTATAGGCTACCAAGTTAAGTTTGCTCCTAATTGTATATAGGGTTATATAAATGTCTTTGTTTGTAGGTAGCAGTACACACGTTCAACCAGGATTTCCATAATGCGGTTGTACATGTATCTTTCTTATTTGTACATTCCGTAGTAACATATGATTTCCTGTTTAGTCAACAGTCAATAATTCCAGCAGTCTGTTACCATGTCATGTCAGAACACTCGCTTGTTATTTCATTAGTTTAAACATCGCTTTCAAAAAAGAAAAAAAGAAATAAACCCAAGTATGAACAAATTGCGAAAGAAAGTGTTTTTTGGCCAAACACATTTTTGTATGATGCCAGCTAAATAGATTGAATACAGTACGTTTAAGATCTTGCATGAAACCAAAACATCTACGTCTGCATTTAGCATAACGCTAATAAAATCGAAAATTATACTGTGTATGTATCCACTCTATTCAATTAATATTTCTTAACGTGCAAGTATATCTCTGAAAATAAATTCTTTTAAAAATTGCAAATGACTGCAGTGATAAGCGATTTCTGTTACTTTACCTAAACAGTTCCTATTTTAGTCAAATCTTTTATTAACATGTTTACATCTGTTAATTAGTTCACAACATTTAGATTGAAATTATAGAAATGCATTAATCATAGAACCGAACTTAAGTTAAAAGGTATTGCCAGTATGTATAACTGGATTAAAATGATTACCAATGAAATTATTATTTTAACCAAACCTACATCACAACGATGCGATTTCTTCATATAAAGAATCAAAGAGTGAAAACTAATATAAATAATATAACTCGCGTGTCCTTGGAATAGCATGCAACAGCCACAGGAATAACTGATGTTCGTGATATGTCTTCATTCTGTCGTCAGTATGTATCAACGTTGCTAGGAAGCAGGCCTATCCCACTTCGTACTTAGACACGATGAGGTGATATGGCGCTTCTAACTTGTTTTGTCAATTAAATATAATGCTGTTGTATCTCTATTTTCAATTGCAATAATAGTTTACACTGTTTGAAATATGCCCGACAGCTGTTGGATGCTCGTTAAAAAAACTCTACATCGGAAAGATAGTATATATTAGTCAGACGGAAAAAGAATTATATTTCTATATTGGTACATCTATCGAAGTACGATCAGGTCAAAATTGATGCAATCATGAGCATGAAGGGATATGGAACATACGTATGTTTTGAAGCTGCTTGTCTTTTTGAATGTTATAAATATACTCTTTTAGAAGATTAATGTTTCGCCATTTGTCATCGTTTTTTATTATGTCAGGAAACATTCCACAGGTAATAAATCGTTCACCATCTGGACATCAACAATGCACTTTCTCGACTTTTCTAAATCGTGTGATGTTCATGCGCAATTTTTTTTTTTTTTTTTTTTTGAAAAACAAGAGGCCCAGAGGTCCTGTATCGCTCACCTGAGAGGGAGGGGGTGGTAATACCCACCAATTATACAAAATTGAGACCCCTTGGCCCAAGGATGCTCCAGACTAAATAAGGATAAAATCCATTAATCCCTGTGGTAGAAGAAGGTTTTACCTCTATTTCCCCTATTGGGCCCCGCCTCTCTGCCTCCAGGTTCCGCTTAACCCAAGGATGCTTCATACCAAATTTGGACAAAATCCTGTCATTCGTACAGAAGGAGAAAGTATTTGAAGAACTTGCTATGCTTCTCATGTGGGCCCCTCCCTTCTGCCCCCAGGGGGCCACACGCGCTGTTTATATGAAATTGAGTCCCTTTTGCCCAAGGATGCTCCAGACTAAATTAGGATAAAATCCCTAAATCCTTATGGTATGAGAAGGATTATAAAGGTTTTACCTCTATTTCCCCTATTGGGCCCCGTTCCTCAGGTCCAAGGGGGGCGCAACACCCACTGTTTATACAAAATTGGTTCCCCTTTACCCAAGAATGCTCAACACCAAATATGAACCATATCCTTTCATTCCTACAGAAGAAGAGGGATTTTAAAGAATAATTTGCTGTTTCCCCTATTGGGCCCCGCCCCTCAGGCCCCTGGGGGCCAGACCCACCGTTTATACAAAATGAGTTCCCCTTCACCTAATAATGCTTCAGACCAAATATGGACCAAATCCTTTCATTCCTACAGAAGAGGGATTTTAAAGAATTTGCTATATTTCCCCTATTGGGCCCCGCCCCTCAGCACCCAGGGGGCCAGACCCACTATTTATACAAAATTGAGTCCCCTTGGCCCAAGGATGCTTCAGACTAAATTATGATAAAATCCCTTAATTCCTACAGTAGGAGAAGGATTTTTAAGGTTTTACCTCTATTTTCCATATTGGGCTCCGCCCCTCCGCCCCCGGGGGGAGCCACACCCACAAAATTGAGTCCCATTGGCCTAAGGATGATCCAGACCAAATTTAGTCAAAATCAACTTGACCGTTCAGGACTAGTAGCGTTTTAAAGGAAAAGTTGACAGACGGACGGACGAAGGACGCTGCGGTATGGCATAAACTCACCATGGTCCTTCGGACCAGGTGACCTAAAAATAACGGTGTTAAAACAGTGCAAGCTTACAAAAAGAAATAATGTTTCTGTTCCAGTTGAGCGAAAATCAAGTCAACATTATAAAGACGGAATGAAAGTGCTTTAAAAGGGATTATTAGAAGCCGACCACATCCAACCTTTTTGATGTATATTTGATGAGAAGCAGATCGATAAAAAGAATCTGACCTTTATATTGAAACCTAGCGTTGATGACTCAGTTTTACTTAGAAATGGATCGCTTTTGTTTGTTTCTGCCTTGAAATATAATACTGAAGCAAAACATTAACGTGATGCGTTATTGATTTTGAAAAAATCTTACAATATGTATTTGTTTTACATCGCCCTCAGATACATGAAATGTACAAATAAAACGCATTACAGTAATTGTTAGCATGTGATTTGCTGTTGCGTAGATATCTGGTGATAAAAAAGAGTTAAAAGCTAATGGCGAACACAAAGAAAGACATCATTTTTCGAGGTGAACACAACTAACATAAGATTGCGTGGTTTTCGATTTTGTGTATACTTTGTTTTCGGCCTTCTTGTTTTGAATAACTTCAGCCGGGAATATGGAGTTGAATTTGTTTGGTGTAAAAGGTGTAATGTCTTATTAGCAGCTAAGGTCATTTCTGGTAGTGTATCTAGAGGTGTGTGCGGGTTTGTTGTGCTGGAGGCGGGTATGTTAGTGCACTGGCCTCCATGCGTTAGCATGTTTGACGCCTGCTTTATAGGGCTACATCACTTAAATAATAGGCCCAAGGCACCAAAATAGTATTCCACCTGGTCACATTAAATTGACAATGAGTTTGTTCAATAAAACGCATGACAAATATAAATGCAGACTACTTGGGTGTTACACATATGAATACTGATACGGTTCCTTTAGTGGATATTATATTCTGCAATGATTTTCCAAAAAAAACACCCCAGGTTTATAAAGGAATTCTTCACTTGTTCAGGAAAGCCTTGTAAACAAAACAGACAATTGTAGTAAGTGCAATAAAAGAAGCATTTGTAATACAGCTTTCTTGTAGAACCTCTAGAAGAACTCAATTTTCCATTTTCATATTGAAATAATAAATACATGTTAAAACTACTGCGTGTTTCTTGGAAATGGCAAATACGGAGATAATTGTACAAGTCATTATTGTGTGATTAGAAAAAAAGATTGGTTTTTGTTAACAAACGCACTGCTCTCACGATTATGAACATCGAAGGTGACAGTGTTCACAAGTCAACTTCTTTGCTCAACAAAATTGGTACTACAATGTAAATTAAGCGAATGACATTCAACACACTGTCGAGATAGCATGTACATGTACCATTTAATTAATTTGAGCAAATTATATTTGTGATTTACCCTACCTCTTTTGGTACCCCAAACATCCACTTTCGGATACACTTTTACCTTAGTTTTTGCGCATGTACTATAATAGGACATATTTGAACATTCCGGAACCCAAAAAGGGCCTTATAGACACTCATCCTTTGGTTTGTGCAAGACATCTTAATGATTTGCCTGCTAAAGTAATAACTATTTCGGCAATAAAAAAATATATCCGGTAACGCTAAAGGTCAATTCGCACCGACATGTAAACAATGTGAAATATAATACTTGTCATGCCACCAAAGGATATCGAGAAAAATAATATCTCATGTTATTTAGCCAATGTTCCTCTTTGGCAAACCCCTGGAAAAGGTTAGGATATTGTTTTCTGATACTATTCGATTTCAATTGCGATATAACTATTCCAACAAAGTTTGAAAAAATTCTTGACGAGATAAGACAAAATATACCAAAAAGTGTTATTAACCTCTATAAACTAAAGTAAACGTTACGGATGGCTCAGTTGTACTGAAGTTTACAATTTCAATAAAGCCCTTGATAATCATTCCATCCGTACAGAGAAATTGCCTATAGTACCTCTAAGTCTGGAGAAGAAGATTTTTGAAATATTGGTTCCTGTTCCCTTTGGGGCCCGCCCCGCACTACGGTTGGAGTAGGAATCCCAATTTTACAAATTTACCCAGAATTATTCTGACCACGTTTGAAAAATTCCATGCATTGGTTCTTGAGACGAAGTCGAAAATGTAAAAAGTTTACACACGACGGACAAAAAGCGATCATAATAGGTCACTTGAGTGACCTTAAGAACGACCCCTTTTGTAATAAACATAAATTAGTAAAGAACTTTTAAAAAGCATGGAGATTTGCTCCTATCAGCAATTTGATTTCTTTAAAAGTAATGTTTCAACCATTATGATCAATACAACGGCTTGATTTATAATATCTCCTAAATGTAAATATTAGTATTTTCTCATATCAACAATATCTTTATATCAATCGAAATTTGTCTCATATTTCTTGTTATGAACAATTAATAATCATTATATCATATCAAGGCAGAGATCATTCAACCAACAGTTTAGTGGTGCTCTTTATGGCATATGACAAATATTGATACTATTTCAAACGCGTAAAAATCATACATCATCAGCACGCAAGATTAATAAAATTGAAAATCGTTATGAAGGAGAATAGTAAGTTTACCCTTTCTGTTGGAAATATCCTGAAAATCCGCATTATATAGGCATTTACAGCAATTGAGAAGTTTTAATTGTTGAACATTTTGAAATTGTTGATAATTATTATTTAACAAATCACGAGTTTGGAGCCAAAATGCCAGAAATAGTTGAAACAAACGTGCCAACGTTTTCATGGAAGTCATTTAGATGGAATGTCCGATGTTAACTGACTCAATCCAATCAACCAAACGGAGATGTCAAAGGAGATGAAATTGGATCGTAGAAAAAGGAAACTAGTGGTTATCGGTATTAAAAGTGCGAAATGATTTTCACAGCTGCGTTCAACATCTAACATTGCAGCTATAACGCTCACTTTATTGCAATCAAATTAAATTAGGTTTTGATTTTTCCACTTTGAATTTAGTTAAGTGTACACCATTGTGCACTTTACTGCAGACATACATACGAGTACACATATATACGGAAACTTGTATGTATCCAAACACATTATGAATCAATGTTACCTCTCATACTTGTCAGTCTAGTGTAGTTTCTATAAGTTTCCTGCGAATGACTCCTTCAAACTGCTACAATATGTAACATAACAGTGTCCCTTGAGCTTGATACCAGGGTTTATTTTTGTTTAGACATTGTCAACCTCTTTAAAGCAAAGTTCATGTTATAAAGGGTGTACTGCTTCCTCCCTAGTCCTACATGTAACTCAAAATTTCGAATAAGCATTCAATACCAATTTATCTATATAACGCTCTTTCAACTGTGACGTACTCATCGTTGGTATTCCCCAGATTTTTTGTGCCAGGTTGTATCAGTAGGGTTATATATAACTCGATTTATTCCCTTCAACCTCGCACAGAGTCATACATAACAAAAACAGACATTATCATAATGGACTTTGCCAAAGCATTTGACAAAGTCCCTAACAAGTACAATATAACGGCATCACCAGAACCACATTGACATAAATCAGATTCCTATCACAACGCACCAAAACAGTAGTATTTGAGGACAAACATACCGACAAATCCGATTAACATCTGGAGTGCCTACAGGAACCTGTTTGGGACCAGTCCTCTTCCTCATATACATTAACGACTTCCACGAATACATATAACACAGTACACTAAAACTTTTCGCCGATGATAGCATACTCTACAAAACCATCAATAACAAAGGTGATACAATAAAACTACAAACAGATGTAGACGCAGCTAGAAAAAGGGAAGAAGGCTGGCTAAAGAAATTATAATCAGACAAATGCACCCTACACAGAATATCACCAAAACGCTCACAAATTAAACACCAATGCAGACTCCTAGACCACACACTAGAACCGGTAACATAAAAACATATTAAGGTATCACACTCCAAACAACTTAAAATGGGATTTACACATGAACAACATCACATCATCACATCAAAAGTAAATAAATCACTAGTTGTTTTGAAACACAACCTTAAAATAAATTCACCTTACATATAAAAACACTCATATAGGGCCATCGCAAGACCAAAACTTGAATACTGCTCTTCAGTTTTGGACCCTCATTACTCAAATAACATCAATCAATTAGAAAAAAGTACAACGAAGAGCAGCACGCTACGTTTCAAATAAATATCATTACACAAGCTCACCCACAGATATGATACACAACTTACAATGACCAACCCTACAAACACGCAGAACAAAACCACGCATTATTCTTCTCTACAAAATATTACACCAACAAGTAGCAATACCCACAAATAAACACTTCTTGAGAAATAGCGATAACAAACTTTCAATATCAAAATCCAAGATGGCTGCCTGTCGGCCATGTTATTTATCCGATCAGTCTCAAAAATTGCCCTGCACAAATAAAGACCAATGGGAACCTACATATAAAATTTGAGAAAGATCCCTCTTGTACTTCTTGAGAAATAGCGATAACAAACGTTCAATATCAAAATCCAAGATGGCTGCCTGTCGGCCATGTTGTTTAACCGATCAGTCTCAAAAGTTGCCCTGCACAACTGAGGACCAAGGGAAACCTACCTATGAAATTTGAGAAAGATCTCTTCAGTACTTCTTGAGAAATAGCGGTAACAATCTTTCACTATCAAAATCCAAGATGGCTGCCTGTCGGCCATGTTGTTTAACCGATCAGTCTCAAAAGTTGCCCTGCACAACTGAGGACCAAGGGAAACCTACCTATGAAATTTGAGAAAGATCTCTTGAGTACTTCTTGAGAAATAGCGGTAACAATCTTTCACTATCAAAATCCAAGATGGCTGCCTGTCGGCCATGTTGTTTATCCAATCAGTCTCAAAAGTTGCCCTGCACAGCTAAGGACCAGGGAAAACCTACATATAAAATTTGAGAAAGATCCCTCTGGTACTTTTTGAAAATTATGGCGATAACAAACTTTCATTATCAAAATCCAAGATGGCTGCCTGTCGGCCATGTTGTTTATCCGATCAGTCTCAAAAGTTGCCCTGCACAGCTAAGGACCAGGGAAATCCTACATATAAAATTTGAGAAAGATCCCTCTGGTACTTTTTGAAAATTATGGCGATAACAAACTTTCATTATCAAAATCCAAGATGGCCGCCTGTCGGCCATGTTGTTTATCCGATCAGTCTAAAAAGTTGCCCTGTACAACTAAGGATCAAGGGGAAACTACATATAAAATTTGAGAAAGATCCCTCTGGTACTTTTTGAAAATTATGGCGATAACAAACTTTCATTATCAAAATCCAAGATGGCCGCCTGTCGGCCATGTTGTTTATCCGATCAGTCTCAAAAGTTGCCCTGTTCAACTGAGGACCAAGGGGAACCTACATATGAAATTTGAGAAAGATCCCTCTGGTACTTTTTGAAAATTATGGCGATAACAAACTTTCATTATCAAAATCCAAGATGGCCGCCTGTCGGCCATGTTGTTTATCCGATCAGTCTCAAAAGTTGCCCTGTTCAACTGAGGACCAAGGGGAACCTACATATGAAATTTGAGAAAGATCCCTCTGGTACTTTTTGAAAATTATGGCGATAACAAACTTTCATTATCAAAATCCAAGATGGCCGCCTGTCGGCCATGTTGTTTATCCGATCAGTCTCAAAAGTTGCCCTGTTCAACTGAGGACCAAGGGGAACCTACATATGAAATTTGAGAAAGATCCCTCTGGTACTTTTTGAAAATTATGGCGATAACAAACTTTCATTATCAAAATCCAAGATGGCTGCCTGTCGGCCATGTTGTTTATCCAATCAGTCTCATAAGCTGCCCTCCACAGCTAAGGACCAAGGAAAACCTACATTTAAAATTTGAGAAAGATCCATATGATACTTCTTGAGAAATAGCGATAACAAACGTTCAATATCAAAATCAAAGATGGCTGCCTGTCGGCCATGTTGTTTATCCGATCAGTCTCAAAAGTTGCCCTGTTCAACTGAGGACCAAGGGGAACCTACATATGAAATTTGAGAAAGATCCCTTTGGTACGTACTTCTTGAGAATTACCAATAACAAGAATTGTCTAAGGACGGACGACGGACGGCGGACCGCGGACCGCGGACGCAGGGTTATTTGAATAGCCCACCATCAGATGATGGTGGGCTAAAAAGACAGCTAAGGTCATTAAAGGGCGTGCGGCCATGTGGGTAATGCATGTGTTCATGTATGTATGTGTGCTGCAGTCAGGGTTTGTTGATGTATTTGCGTCCTTGTGATATCGCAGATCTGGTGCCTCTCTATAATGCTATCTCACTGAAACAACACCACGAAGGCACCCAACACAGTATTGTAATCGGTTACATTATGCTTACAACGGGAAAACCGATTGTTGGAATTACCCTTAAATTCTAAACGTTTAGTGGGTAAAAGCAACTAAACATTTTAAGGATTTTGCTATATCCTGGCCTGGGGACAGCAGATATAGGTTTCATCAATGTTCCTTTAAGAGTGGATACAGAAGAAAATTCCTGATTTTATAGATCAGGGAGCCCCTCATCAGTCGACTAGTACGTCATGCAGAGTTATACAGGAAGATTTTTCTGTTCCCGAACCAGCTGGGATATTTGTCATGAACGTCCCTTGTAGACGTTCAAGAATGATTATCACCATCGGAGAGTGCCTTTCTGCGTGTTATCAAAATTACTAGCATAATGAATATATAGTTCTTTTGAACTTTTAGCTTGATATAAAACACAGCAGTTAACGAATTATATGTAACCTTCTATTTGACGGTTTACTTTGGCAGTTTACCTCCCAACCAAATTGTTCGAAATATCCACTCGTTTTGTTTCTGAGGACAGATCAGCACTCTAGATAGAACCAGTGACCGCGTTGAAATTGTTACATGGTCATGGTTAGTATTAAATAAATATTTTATTGTTAATATTACAACAGTGTATCCTGTCAACCCGTATCCAGGGCCGTCAACAGAAGTGATGATGCTCTTGATTAATGGCGATGATGAGATGTACAGCGCGATCCTAATCTGATAAATATTATATTTATTTTATTATCATGAAAGTCATAAGCTTATGATATATATAAATGATAATATTAACGATGTAATGTACCCAAAGAAGCTATAATCCTTCAATGTGTCCGTTATGTGTGTCGTTTTTGGTTTCCGTTGTATGAAAATGTAAAACAAATGCCGAATCATGTCTTGAAGGGTGTCTTCCTTTCAGCAGAACGATAATATATTGCGTTAAAAATCCAATACCCACCTACGCTCAATCTACAATTACAATGAGAAAATGGTTTCAGCCAGTCACATTATACATCGTAGCTGATCAAGTTTGCTGTAATGGTATGCAAAATGTTTCGTTGCTTTCTAGAAAATCTGCTTAATGTAGCTATTTGGACATAAACGTATACCATTTTAACAGAATGCAGACAATAGTGTTAGCAATTAAGACATATATATATCTAGTTATCCATGACCTCCGTTATATCACTAGCCCGTTTCCGTAGTATTTGTACTTTTATCGGTATGTATCCTGTTTACATAAACAACACAAGCTGTTATTTGCATCATGACACCTCTGTAATAGGCGAATTTAATATATATGTTGTAGTACATCACATAAATAAAATACAGATATCCAGAGAAGTTGAGATACTGTCATAGAGAACAGGTTGTTCTAATGAAATGAGACATGTCAATTACACAATTATCAATGATCTAGTATATCAACACAAATATATGTATTCGGTTTTGTCTTCTTCCAGTAAAATATCGGTTTTGTGCGTCTGCGAAATGGCTAAATTTGCATGGTCGTTCTTTTAAACATTCTTTACTAGTTATTTTGTGTGTGTTCAAACCTGGACAAGTTTGGAGCGAACGTTTGTTTGTTTGCTTGCGTTTTAACAACGTTTATGTTTGTGTCGTATGAGAACGTCGAGTTGGTTCCTGTAGCCATGCCATAGCGCCGAATTAATAGTGCTGTCTTGCTGAAATACTTAGCTGAAAGCATCCAGTACCTTATAAAAAAAGCTTAACCAGTTGTTGCCATAATCTTTAACACTGAATATTTAGTACAACGTCATCCGGGTTTACAAACGATTTTTTTAAGCCAAACACATTTAAGCACTGTTTCCAGGCTGTCAAGTAATACAATTAAACATCATTTAAAAAAAAGACTTACTATGTCTGGTATGACGACTTCTACATGTACATTAGCAGATTAAGGATATGGAAGTACCAAGAAAACTGTATCGAAAATATTAAGAAATTTTCAAGCAACTAGCCGAGAGAAGACACAAAAAAGTATGGTTAGCTGTTGATTTCTTTTTGGAAATATCACCAAGAGGCGAGTTTACGAGACAAATGGAAAAGATAGTAATTCATCATTGGAAAATTATATTCACAAAAATAATTACACGTGTTCGGATACATAACGATAAACTGCAACAAAATAAATAACACACTGTTATCTTTGAGTTTCGATTTGAAGGATAAAACGTAGACACAATTAATGTTTTAAAAACGTTTAAACCAGTATCATGTAAGTCTTTCCTTATCCTTCCCTAAACTGCTTTTAGTCATAAACTAAACGTTTCTAAATTAAATGATCAATATTGTGAACCTGTTCATTTACCTCGAGAAATTGACACCGAGGAAAAAAACATATCCAAAGTAGACGGTCAATACAAGAACATCCAGCAATTGAGTAAATTGTGTATTTATCTTGGATGAGATTATGCAAAGCCGTTGATTATTTCTTGACACTGACCTCGAGTGAGGATGTTAAGGTATACATTTGATTAAGCCTTTCATAAATATTCAATAGGAACGCTTAAGCTTGTCTGTCTCCCTATGACCAGTTTGGTATTTGAAAACCATCAGATCATTGATCTCTGTGATAAAGTTCAACTCGGTACGCTTTGGTATTAAACGCACTCGCCGGTTCATGGTTTGTTAGTAGTTGAACGATTTCCCCAACAGCTAAGGTCAGGTCATATAAAGACAAGTGCCTAGGGAGACACCGCAGGATAAAAAACCAAGAGTTGGTGAGAGAGGAAGAGACTGGTCCCATTTGTTGCATTAGTCGGCTTTAACGACATACAGTTGGATACATCAGACCTATTCTTTTCCCGAACCTCAAGGGACACGCAGCTGCATAGCAATTTATCAACCATTATCAAGACTGTATGAATGGTCTGAAGAAACAAACGAGTTATTTTCAGTTCAACCTACAGCAGGTTAATGTACAAAAGGTAGAGCAGACCGTAGAGAGGACCTTACTATCATGCATGTGATCAACCATATACAGTCAAACACCTTATGACTGGGTGCACTGATATCAAACAAATACGTGACAGATTTTACAATGTTAAAATGTCAATCGCACAGAAATAGTATCAATCTCGAACTGTTATCCAGAGGCTAACTGAGATACTCCTACACCCCTCAATTAGCAAAAAGGGACTTGGTTTGGTTTAATTATGTTTGATGTCCTATTAACAGTTAAGATCACTTAAGGACGTGTATAAAAGTGTGTAGTGTATGCGTGCTTGCCTCTGTGTATGCAGGAGACAGGGTAGGTCTCACTAAAATACCATGCCGAAGGCAGCCAGCATAGCATTCAGCCCAGTCATATTATACTTAACGAGTGAACCAGCTGTTGCCATTTCCCTAAATGCTGAACGTTAAGCAGAGAATAACAACTACCATTTCTAAGGACTTTGGTATGTCCCGCCCTGAGGACAGAACCCATTGCCTTCCTCACCTGGACGAACGCTCAAACATCCAGTCAAAAGTGAGGTTTTGCCAAGCAAGGCGCTAGGAAAACAAGAGATCCAAGAGGGATCTTGGCGCCAACCTTTGTACCATCTTCATTAGTTCTTTGTCAGTTCGATCTTTTATCTTCTTTCCTCTAATCTCGTTGATCTTAACTTAATACTGATGTGTATGAACGCCAACCTTCAAAGTGAGTTTGTCATTTCACATATTTACTAGTACAGTACCTAATGTGAGTGAAAGAAATAGAATCGATCATTGCAATATGAGAAATATCTGTTTAGTTCTTTTAATCCATTTTGTTTTTATGATCAGTCTCAAAATATAACATGCATAACGAGGGATCAAGGGGAACCTACATTTAGAATTTGAGAAAGATCCCTCCCGTACTGCCAGAGAAATAGCGATAACAAACTTTAAATATCAAAATCCAAGATGACTGCCTGCGGCCATGTTGTTTATCCGATCAGTCTCTAAAATTGCCCTGCACAGCTAGGACCAAGGGGAACCTACATATAAAATTTGAGAAAGATCCCTCTAGTTCTTCCGGAGAAATAGCGGTAACAAACCTGCACAATCAAAATCCAAGATGACAGCCTGTCGGCCATGTTGTTTATCCGATCAGCCTCAAAAGTTGCCCTGCACAACTAAGGGCCAAGGGGAACATACATATAAAATTTGAGAAAGATACCTCCTGTACTTCTTGAGAAATAGCGATAACGAACTTTCATTATCAAAATCCAAGATGGCTGCCTGTCGGCCATGTTGTTTATCCGTTAAGTCTCAAAAGTTGCCCTGAACAGCTAAGGACCATGGAGAAACTACATATAAAATTTGAGAAAGATCCCTCTTTTACTCCGTGAGAAATAGCGATAACAAACTTTCAATATCAAAATCCAAGATGACTGCCTGTCGGCCATGTTGTTTATCCGATCAGTCTCAACAGTTGCCCTGCACAGCTTAGGACCAAGGGGGACCTGCATATAAAATATGAGAAAGATCCCTTTGGTACTTCTTAAGAAATAACGATAAAAAGAAATTTTTAAGGACGGACGACGAACACAGGGTGATTTGAATAGCCCACCATCAGTTGATGGTGTGGCTATAAAGTAGTTAGGAGTAGAAAGAAAGATTAAGGTCCAAAATTTTGGTCGCTTTTTTGTCCTAAAATAGAGGACACCAAGGGCGCACTTGATTTAATACTCAGTTCATTGCTACGATCATCTCCGATCAGAATCAAATCAAGTAAGTAACAAGGCTCCAAACCGGATATCAGATCATTCAATATGGCCGACACGAAAGCGTTTGTGAACCATCTCGTTGTTGACGAAACTTTAGAGGAACAAAAACTGCGGACAGACAACAAAGAATTACTGACACTTATTTTTCCAGCTATTGCTGCTGCAATGTGCATACATCGTTCACACACCGTCCGCACATCTTCCACACATGGTGCGCACAACTGTGCGATTTAGCAATCGTTCGTCCCGTTGTGTGCTTCTCTCCGCACAACAGGGCGATTTTGTATCATTTGTTGATCAAAATTACGGAATGACAAAAATACGGAGGCTTGTATGCGATAATGTACACTGTATATATCTGTAATTTCTCATTACAATAATCAAGATTATACAATTTCTCAATGCGTGTTACACAGTATTACAGCGACCGTTAGGCTGTCAAGAATGGGTTTGGCTCCAAGGTAACATAACAGGTAAATAACAATTTTATGAGTTTCTTGAGTTTTACCTGACCAGTGCCCGACATACAGAGCTGATATGCGATACCGTTTGACCGTAATGAATAGTATTTGTTATTTGCATTCGTTTGCCTATAGCTCCCCTTCACCTGGATTTTCACACATCCGGCCTTACCCGACGAGTTACGTAAATGCCCCAGGCGGGGAGAAAACTACGGTCCAGGTGCATGTACAAAGTGGTTATGTTAACCTGTATACGAGATTGTGTTGTAATTTTACATGCGTCGATTAAGTTTGTTTAAAAACACAGAAAACACAATTTCTAAATATAAGAATGTATAGACAGAAAGATAAGTTTATAGATGTTGCTAGAATATAGAAACATACGAAAACAACAAGTTTATATGTTTAAACACGAAACCGTATAAATTGTTAAGGGATTCCTCAATTATCACCAACCACGATTGTTATCGCAGAACGTCCGTCCATCGTGCGCACATATGTGCCCAAGCAATGCTCGTCCAACTTTTTATCGTTCGCCTATCGTGCACACATCGTGCGCACAACGCACATCGTGTAACGTTGTGCCATCCCACAACTGTACCATGCAGTACAAACTATTCTGCACACATCATTCAGTACAAACTATTCTGCACACATCAGTCTGACAAAACAAACTATTCTGCACATATCATTCAGTACATTTTATGTACGGGCATAAAAAACAACTTGACATCAAATTAGAAAATGTCTTTTCTCCTTTTCAAATAAATTATATTGTAATTATTTGGCACATACAAAATTAAACGATCATCAGTAAATTTACCGACATTTCATTGTCCATGTCATGGCTGTGACTTGAGTTGCACATATCATTCAATACAAACTATTCTGCACTCATCATTCAGTACAAACTATTCTGCACATAACATTCAGAACAAATTATTCTGCACATACCATTCAGTATGTACATTATTCTGTAAACATTATTCAGTACATTTTATGACGGGGCATAAAAAACAAATTAGAAAATGTCTTTCTCCTTTTCAAATAAATCATATTGCAATATCAATATAAACAGCTAACATTTTAGATATCTAAATCACATGTCAGCGTGTACCTAATTTATTGGTTACTTTACCATTTGGCACAAACAAAATTAAATGTTCGTCAGTCAGTTTACCGACATTACTTTGTCCATTTGATGGCTGTGACTAGTTAACTTTTCCACTGACTAGTTTATAGCTATGTTATATGGAGAAAACTTTCACAATTTTGACAATTTTGCATCTGCAAATAGGGCACATTCGTAGCATTGAAGCACACTTTTCACAGAGTCCATAGTGTCCACAAGGGTCAAGCACCGTGCATGTTTTTTCCTCTATGCATACAGAACACAAATCTGAAACAGACAAATCAACATCAACGATACCTTCAGTTTTTACAAACTTAACAGTAATTTACAAACTAACAGTGATTTACAAGCTAACTTATTGATAGATCTTTTTTTGAATGTGTCGACAACGCTTTTGAGCATATCAATTTTTTGGTTGTGCATCGACTCCCATTTTTTTGGCTTCTTCCTCATGTCGTTTGTCCTGTTTTTCGACATAATCATGCAGGACAGAGACAAGTTGTGAAGCTTGTGGGGTTTTTTTGGCTTTGGGGGTCTCATTACAATCCTTATTATCCTGTGCACAACTTCCATCATCCATCGTCGTCCTTTTCACGCTTTGAGGAAGAAGAACTGATATGAGCGGGTGTCACATTAGGGTCATTTACCAATATTTGATTGAGTTCATTTTCGTACGGGTGGGTTTTCTTCATGGCACCTGTTTTCCTGTTGTTGTCGCTCACCGCTTTATATCCCCCTAGCAAATATTTCCACTAATTGGCGACTTGTTCACTGGAGCATTGGACATTGAAATCCTTCAATTTGTTAGCTTCTTGGGAGAACATGTCTTTTTCTTTAGTTTTCCTGAATCGACATGTTGTTTGCGACTGTATCAACAGAAGTGTGTTTGCCCTGGTCCATTGCACTGACTGGTCTTGGGATCCTTCAGCAGCAGGTAGAGGTTCAGTTTCCCCTTAGATCTGGATCATCTGGTATTGCTGGTGCATCATCTTCCCGTTGGTTTGTGGCTGACGATTCTCCTATTGAAATAAAATAAAATATATCAAATACAAATAAGGCAAGTTTAAACAAATTCAATGCATTACCATTATGTTATTTCATATCAAGTAATCATGGTAATTGAACAAGGTGTCCCAAAACAGATTTGCCCTTGACAAGTAACATGAATGCCCATATTAATAATTTTATAATTATATGTACCATGATTACTGTTACATTTCTTGAGACAATTCCCAACAGACCTGGTTATCTGACTTATTAGCCTCTTCTGACTGCCAATGTACTGAATACTGTGACACAATATAGTTGTGTTTTTTCAGCCATATATTTGAAGGTATCCTACTCCAAGTATTCCAGTTTTCTCCACCTCTTAGCAACTGTCGCTGTCTGTCAATAAGTGTTCATTATTGTTGTTAAATGTATTTCAATTAGATATTTGTATTTATTTGCAAATAGAGATATCTACATTTTAAATGTAGAAATCTGTAACTATGCAAATAAATACAGATATCTGTAAATAAATACAGACATCTACATTAAAACTGCAGATATCTGTATTTCAATGGGTTAAAACCCAAATGGCTTTATATGTATTCAAAATATAGATATCTGTATTTTAATTGCAAATATCTGTTGTTATTGCATAATTAGAGATATCTGCATTTACATTCTTAAAATACAGATATCTGTAATTCAAATGAAGATATATATCTGTATTTTAAATGCAGACATCTCGAGTTATGCAATAAATACATAAAGATATTTGCATTTAAAATGCAGATATCTGTATTCAATGGATAAAACCCCAAACGGTTGCCATTGTTTATATTCAAAAAATAGAATCTACATTAATATTTTCTTAGTAAAAATCATCATCTTTTAATGCTACTTGGCTTCGTTTTTTTTGCAAGAACGTGTTTTGGGGGAAATAGCGAAAATGAGCTAACACAAACTGGGTCAAATTAGCGATTGTAGGTGAATAGACCTAACTGTATAACGTAAGGCCATATACAAGTTAATAACGTTAGCTGGTACTTCTATTTGATCCCTGCGTGAGGCCGTCGGCCACGTGCTTGCATGTGTGATCGATACGAAAGAGAGCCCGGCAACCGACAAATTGCGTTTCTAACAAGATGCCGTTAAAATTGACGACAATCTTCAGTAACAATTTGTGATGTGTTTCAATATCATACCCGTACACAAGGATGGCGAATGAACACCTCCATATCGGCAAACCACTGCTTGCAGTCTCCACACTCAAACATCGTTTTTCTGTTCGCGTCATTTGTCGCCATCTTGATTCGGTAGTCTGCTTCGCGTGTACCACCTCGCGAGAAATGGCAGACAGAAGAGTGTTCGGAGCAGTGACCTCACCACTTGATTAAAGATTTCACTGATCTGAGTGAACCGAGTACTAAATCAGTGGGTAACAGAATGTGTATTCTTTTCCCGATAATTCACCTGCAGGGGTGCATAAAAGGACTATCCACCATTAAAAAGGGTTGAAATGAAAACAAAACGAGTTCCGATTGTAATACTTCATAGCAGTGAACCGAGTCGGAGCAGACTTTTTAGGTCCACTGAGACAAAGTCTCAAGTGACCTATTGCGATCGTCTTTTGTCCGGCGTCGTCCGTCGTGCGTCCGTAAACAATTTACATTTTCGACTTCTTCTCCAAAACCCCGGAACCAATTTCAATGAAATTTTGCAGAAACCTTCCATGGCCAAAGGTCAACAACAATAGTGGCCGTTTTGGTCCCCAGCCCCCAGGGGCCCGAGGAACGGCCAAAAAGGGTCGAATTGACTGAAATTTCAAAAAACTTCTTCTCAAGACCCAGACATGGTAGAATCAAACACTCTTCATAGATATAAGGGTATTAAGGTGTTCTACCAAAATTGAGAATTTTTTGACCCTGGGATATCACGTTTCCCCCTGGGGAGGGGGTAAACTTTACTATAGTTTATATAGGGAAATCACATTTTGGACCAACATTTGTTTAATTTCCATTGGAAGTAATTCAATTTAGGTTAGCATTATCAGTATTGGGTAGCAGTTTGATGGTATGCACATATGAGCCCTGACTGAACCCCGGGGCTGATGGGTGTGGCCAAAAGGGGTCGAATTGACTGAAATTTCTAAAATCTTCTTCTCAAAGACCCAGATATGGTAGAATCAAACANAGCAAAATTTATTATTGTTTATAATGGCAAATAATATTTTGAATATTACATGTTAATAACTTGATTGGAATTATAACCCTGAGTTGACAGACTGATACTTTGAAAATGTTAAGCTAGTTCTACCCCCAAGGGCTGTAGGGTGGGACCCAAAGGAGTCAGTGTGCTAAAATTTCTTCATTTTCCTTGTTTAGAATCAGAGGTGCTAGTTTCAAATACTTTTTAGTCTTAAATCTGTATGCTAGATACCGATAAGGTGGTTTTATTGTTTTCTGTCACTTTGAATAATATTTCTGTTCGTGTTAAAAACAAAATTAACCCTCTGTATAAATATATCAGGTGACCGTTAAGGCCCATGGGCCTCTTGTTATTTTTTTATTTTAGTCTTCTTAACACAGCTAAGGCCAGATCAACTACAGTTTTGCACCTGTAAAAAGAAGATATATTGCCGACAAACATGTTGCTGCAACTTTTTCCTCAATCTTAAAGCCATCGTTATACAGACTTGTATGTGAAGGAACTAATGAGATATCTTCTGAAAAAAAGTTTTTATTTGGAACCAGAAAACGCAATCTGTGGACATACTCTTGATTTTGTTGAACTGAGTCAGTGAGTGTTGGTTCAGTTGCTACAACGCAGAGGCTCGTGACTGACGATGTGCGAAACACCTAAAACCAGACAAAGTCCCTGTTGATGAAATGAATCAACCATCTGCAATAACGATCTGCGAGCTGAACTCTATAACGGAATCAAAATCAAGCTTTGACCAAACCTAAGTGAGCGATATAAAAGCAGCACAACAGCACGGTCTGCTCCAAAATGTTTATCGTAACCATATGATTGGTCCGATAACAAAATAGGAAATAATCAACAAAAAAGATCCCTTGGTTGACCTCCCAAAGTCGATTTACTTTGCTATTGATATTTAATAAAAAAAAAAAATGTGAAAGAAAGTATACTCACTTGGTCATTTAAAAAAAAACATACTGGTACTCATACAGACTTTAAAGTGTCTATTCGCTAAATGTTTCTACGATACTAGGACAATTTCCGCGTTATCCAAGTGTGATGGCGACCTTCCAAGTTCATATAAGGACGGGAAGAGAAAATAGATAGGAAAGGAAGAGTGTGAACAGAAAGGATAGGAAACAAAAAATATCCTTTTGGTCTTTTCCATGTCCTCTTAAATGTAGTAGGAGAAAGGAGGAAGCTGCCAATCTGCACATGGCACATAAGCCGCCTCTTACAATCATGCATTTGGATACAAAAACCATTTTCTTCCCATAACCTGCACGGGATACGGTAGCATGACACCTACACAGTCACATTAAACTGACAACATGCTAAATAGAACTTCCATCAGTGACTTCAAGCCATTGGCAGTTGAATACCAATTTCAACCACTTTGAGTCGACTCTGGAGACATAACCAAGTCCATTCCCTTGCAAAAACGCTTAACAGTCAATAACAGGGCCAAACTCTAGGTATATCAAATAAACAAAAGAAAGGAGCCAGCAAATGTGGGCCCTCCTACAGAGTCGAGGTTTTCTTCCTTGTCCATGTACTGGCATGTGCTTTAATCACATTCAAACGTATCGACATTTTAAAATAACTCAACGTATTGTGCATGCTATTGTTACCTATTTGGAGAAAAAATGTCATTTATATAAAGTCCCTTAGGTCCAGTCTTAATGTGGAATACCGACTCCAAGGCCATTGTAAGACAAAAGCATCGTAAGTACACTATGTATCAAATATATATCGGGTTGCATGTCTGAGAGACACTGTGCAGCAATCACTATGCATTCTATGGTTTCAATTCATTTTCATATCTTTTATTATCGGGGTTAATCATCACATCACACGTCGTCTGTCTGCCTAACCGTGCAGGATTTCTCACCTATAGAGGCACATTTACAGAGCTTATCCTTCTAATTGCCACATAACACACAAACACACTGACGAATAGGAACTATTTAATAATAATGATCTAGACCTAACAGTATACGCCTTTTTGCAACTGGGCGTGTAAGGCGAGTCTTTTTATGTATGAACACTTTTTATTTGTTACTAAAAGTGGTCAGTTCGTGATGTCTGCTACTTATACCTTATACTGGCCTTGACAGCAGACTTAGAACACAATCAGTAAAAAGACTTTTAAAAATTAAGTGGCAAGACGTAAGTAATTGAAAACGAACACCTTATTTCTTTGGTTTATTTTTTTATTTGTTAACGTCCTTTTAACAGCTAAGGTAATTTCAGGACGTGCCTTCATATGTGTGCTAGCGTGTATGCGTTCCGGAGACAGGGTATATTGATGTATTTGCCTCCTTGTGATAGCGCGGATCTCATGCCGACGGAAATATAATAAGTCACTCTTACATGAAGGTGCATTCCTAACAGTGATTTTTGTTTATGATCGTACGTTAAGGTGCGATTATGATCATCTTTATAGATACAAATGTAAACAAATTATACAATCAATATATTGGGGGTGGGGATGGTGGGGTGGGGGTGGGGGGCGTGCGGAAGCTGCTTTGTTTTTTCGCTATGTACTAGCCACTTGGCTCGACGTATACGTGTATGCATTTGCGAGTGGTCCAAATGCATATTTGCCTGCTTTTGCAGTAAGGATTTGCTTCCAACAGCATCCAGTTTCATGGTGTCGGCTCACTAGTATGCTATATAGAAGACAATGCAGTGATACACACAGATAGTGTTACATGTATAGTCCATCAGGGTAATTTGAGTTTTTTGCAGGAGACAAAACTCCTCATAATATGCCATGCTACGATGACTTTGAGGATCAAACCCTGGTCGGCTGTATTAAAGGCCGAAGCATTTACCACTGTCTGTTCAACCATCCAGGATACCGTAAGACTAAACAACACAAGATAGAACTGCTCAATAACGGGGCAGTATTAGAAAAAAGGACGATGGATATTAATTTATTGTAAATATGAAAAGAAATATCTATTGATTTAATTTTGTAAATCGAATTAAGAGAAATTACAATTAAAGATCAAGATAATAATTATAATGTAGGCTATCTGTTATCAAAATAATGTTAATACCTATCACTCAAATCTCCGTCATCCTGATAATAGTAGCGATTTAAAGCTCATGGAGTATGATTCGTACTTCTATATATATTTCCGTACTAAACTCAATCAAATAACTGAAAAGTATTTAGGTGAAACGCCTAAAATATGTATATAAATGTTTGTTACCGTTTGGATACTAGAGATTGACCGTTTACAAACATGATGACGTCCGAAGAGCATCAAGTTGATCTTTTTTCACTGGTGGATCAGCCTCGGTCATTCATTATGATATCGACATCTGCCTCCTCTAAAGTACCTGTCTGGGTATGTGGGCATACCTTCACTCGAGAACGCCTTCACACTGCTGAATTTGCTCCCGACATCCCGACAAATGTCAAGTTGATGTGTCTGCTGTCATTGCTGGTTGCTGGTGCCATCAAACAATAATTTACAGGACAGAAGAATGGGATGCTAGGGGGAGTAACCCTGTCCCATGGTGGCATCGATCCCGAAGGCATGCGTCAGACTTTTATTACGATATGTCCTTGAAATGATGTTCCGTGTTCAGACCAATTACATACGGAGGGGCTGTGTTACGGTCGATGATACGGGGCGCCTCACGATCAATTATTAGTTACAGTACAGACTTCATATTTGAATCACAAGTTCATCAAAATCCAAGGAGCTAATATAAGCTTACTATCTTAATTGTTTTGTTCTTCTCTTTTCCCCCCCAGCTTGGTTTCAAACGGCAATACGTATGTATTTGAACCGCAATACATATATACATCGAAGTGCATGGTAAGACTCTTTTAATTTTCCCTTGATTGGCCTAATGCTAGTTGTGTAACCGCACAACTACCAAAATTATCGTGCGCACATAGTCCGCCAATCGTTCACACAGTGCGCAAAACTGTGCGATTTAACTATTAATGCTCGATTTGGTATAATTGGTTGATAAATATTACGGATAAAACTAGAAGTGTTGCCTATGGGCTAACTAATACCCCCCGCATTCCGGCTGCTTGGTGCCCCTGCAGGGATAAATAAACAAGGCGAAAATATATAGAATGATCATGAAAAAGTCTAACATAAAATGTCGTATCGACAGACCGATGGAAAAGACAAACACCACTACTGTGACCTTTGACTCAATGACCTCGGAATTTTGTCACAATATAGCTTGCATCCATGCTACATTGACTCCAAGGTATGTGTATACAAAATACCTACCATTTCTGCCATACTTAGCCATTTCAGTAACATAATAATGCATCTGTGACCTTTGACCTCATGACCTTGGAATTTTGTCATAATAAAGCCTGCATCATTGGCTACGATACTCTTATGTATATGTGTATACAAAACACCTACTGTTTCTGAGATAATTAGACATTTCGATAAAGTAACTCATTTGTGAACAGCCTGTGACCTTTCAAAACGCGGAAAGTTGAAACCTGACAATTATTATTATTATATTCTTAACGACCCATCAAAAACACATAAGAGGTCATTAGGGTTTGTTTGTTTGTTTGTTTGTTTGATATTGTTTAACGTCCTATTAACAGCTAAGGTCATTTAAGGACGGCCTCCCCTGTGTGCAAGATGCATGCGTGTAGTGTATGTGTGTGTATTTTAGGAGGCTGCGATATGTTCGTGTTTGTCTCCTTGTGATAGCGCGGAACTGATGCCGACTTTATAGTGCTACCTCACTGAAACATACTGCCGAAGACACCCAGCAGGACGCCCCACCCGGTCACATTATACTGACAACGGGTGAACCAGTCGTAAGGGCCAATAAAAGAAGACAACCCATGTTAAAGAAAAACATCAAACGAACGAAAAGGTAAAAGACAAACGTCAACTTGAAAGTGATTTGAGATCTGTTACATGTATATTGACATAAACAAATCTCTTGTTGGCTGAAGGTCAATGCAATCGAATATCAATTGTTTCACTGTAAATGGTTCGTGACATGTTACATGTATGCATTGAGGCTAGTCTTCGCTTTTCAATAAATAAGAATGTGTTATGTAGGAATGGCCAATCCGGAGACGGGCAAGAACAACCTCGTATCGGCGGTAAGTAAATGTCTACGCAAAAAAACCGTTATATATGTTAAATATTATTGCTTCTTGTATTACCATACCACTTTTGGAAGGAATTGAATAAAATATAAAAAAGTTCTTGCGTTTTCTATACAATGTCATGGTCTAGAGAAGGTTTATAAACCCAGGGCCATAACTTCGTGGAGAGGGGATATAACCCAGTGAAAAGCAATTCACGCACATCTCCAAGCTGCAAGGATTGCTATCAGAAAATTTCATTGAAATCCATCCAGACGTTTAGGAAAAGTACACGGTACTAAATCGCGTCCACAGACGGACGGACGAACAGGCGGACAACCTGCTTCCAGTAAACCCCCTAACTTCGTTGCGGGGGTACACAAATCCAGAATGTTTGTATGAAATAAGGAACACTGTATATATTAATTTCTCACCATATTAACTAAGATTATATAAGATTTAAGAGAACAGCATGAAAAAAGGGTTATTTCATACCAACAGTCAAATGTTTATTAATAAAGTTGTAGCGTTCAGCCGTTAACACACACTTTGTTTCGTATGCGTCTAATTAATAGTGATGCCATCTCATACCAGTATTCCGATACAAAATTCCTTATGACTTTGATATGCAATAGTCACTTTCTAGCCAGTACGGCTGAATGTAAGTAATGCAGTGACGCCTCATCCTGATGAAGTCCACGATTGTGGCGGGACACCACCATGTTTTACCCGTACTTGTCCAATGACAGATAACATACTGAATGTATTAACATTTTTATTGGAATCAGCATCCATTTATCACCCAACATGAGTGCGATGGTAATGTTTTTGTCGAGGGGAAGTAGGAAATTCCTTTACCCTTGTCGCACGGGAATACTAAAAGCGATGTAACGAGTTCACTTCAGCCATCATGTAAACAGCCCATCTCGGCTTCCCCCATTTTGAAATATCGGTAAGTCGGAAATTGTCATTCCAACGCTTAACCATATATTTGTTGCTATGTTCGAAACAATAAATGTCAAGAGGAACCATTAAGATGTTACCCAAAAGCTGATAGATTTAATTCATCCCTTTTGTCGTTGGTAGTTATATCTACATGTAAAGAGTGTTTTGTTTTTTTAAATGGTCAATCTCAATGTTGAACCTATGAAGTTCGCGGATATAAGAAAAGCATTTCGTGTCGTTTAATTGAAGAAACTTACTGCTTCCACTTATTCACCTTTTGTTTTTTCTGCAGGTTCGACTTATGTTTGTCACATAAAGAACTGGGCGGTTTTTGGGGACATTGAAAAAAAACCAATTTAGATATACTTGATCTAAGTATCCTGAAATGTCGAATAGTAAAATATCAAAAGCAAAGAAATCGCTTGTATGATGTTCACAGCCCCGCATTGTAATCACGCCATTCTTATTAGAGTGCGTGTGTCTGCCCGTTTACTGTCTATACAATTTCAAATTGAATTCAAATCTGAAAGCCATTGATTTGCCGTTAGGCATGTAATTTTAACCACATTTACGTTTCCGCAGATTATTTCGGAACCGAACTGCTAATCTTTCTGAAATTTGACATGGTGATACACGGTGAAACATAGGTGATTGGTGTTCATAAATTCCCAAAGTCACTGTTACCAATAAAAGACCGTGGAGTAGATAGAGCCCTTAACTCGAAATAGAAAAGTATTATCTTTTTTAAATATGCTAAAGAGATTTGATATTTTGTAAGGGGGGATTTCAGTCAGGCACATGGCAGCTGACCTGTATGTGTTCTAGTTTGCAATGGTAAATATCATTTAATGTTAAAATATTTGATATCAACGAAACAAGCCAATTTTATAATTGGTAAATCATAAAAATACGAGTAAGAAATTTAAAATCGTTGCAATCAATCATCTATGTCGTACGGTCACAGAGTAACAAAAATGATACAGCAAGTACGGTCATTCTCTAGGGTAGCATACTTTGTCAATTTACATTAAAATAATTTGCAATTTCAAACGTCGATCTTTACATCACCTTACCATTTTGTGTGTGGCCTTTCAATGGTCTGAGTCGAGAATTTGACCTATATCGAGAGCAAATTACAAGACCATGTATGTAAAGCTTCTCAATCAATCGAGATGATCGGAAATGGTGTGGTTAAGCCTTGTGTTCGGGTTATTGGTATGTAATTGACGATGGGCGATAGTAAATGACATACGGTCACGATCAAAGGGTAGTCTTGCATTTTCTTTCAGAACTTCCTTTATAAATAATTGATAGAGCATTCGATCTTTTATTGAATGACCGATGTGAGTGCTCAAAGATGTTGTTATAATGCGTCCATTCAATTCGTTATTGGTGTCTCTTTGTCGCTGGAGGAAGTCTTTTGAATGAGCATTTTCTAAGAAACAGAATGTATGTGTTACTTAAAAAATGATTCATTTCTGGTATTGATTTCAGAATGCCGCACTTTCCATCTGTTTGCACATCAAGAAAAACTAAATATAGACTATCCATCAGCTGCTTATACATATAATCGGTTAAGTTGACAACGGTTCGAATCCAACATCAGCGTACCATTTGTCACGGTTATTTAATGACGTAGCAAAAACACAAACATATCTCTTTCTTTGATGTCACCTGTTTGAAAAGAGTACATTTGGATGAATAAATTGTTTTCAGATTTCAGGTCAATTTTTGTGTTACATCCTTGAGACGTGCCAAAGTCTTTTCATTCGGTGTTTCTATATTATTTCTCAAAGGAGACAAGAACAAACACGAGTAAAATGAGACACTTAACTAAGCACAGTCAAACATGTTCTCCTAAGCTACCATCTGTCTACTGAAAGGAATATTTTGTTTTTGTTTACAACGGAATCTGTTTATCTTTTAATATGTTGGATATATGCACAGCTTAGCTTTAATAGACAGATTTGGTATATTAATTATTTACAAGTTCTTTTATATCTATGTTCTGTTTCAGGCAGTGTCTCCCTACGCACCCGTCCCAATATTCCCTTGTTTTTTTAAGGACTTCAAACGAAAAATCAAAAACCATCAAGCAAGTTGATGATGCAGATGCTGAAGAAAAATGGCTTTCATGAAACGTTGAATTGTCCTGTTCCTTGTTTTAACAGTGTAGTAATCGACGTATACTTAATGTCATTTGCTACATTAACCCGATTCACAAGAAACGCTTTGGTATATTTATCAGAAGCTGACGGTGTTCACTTGAACAGTATTGATTCTGAAAAAGCCTTTTATATAGATCGACTTTATATTTCATATCATGTCATTTAAATTCCTAAACAATCCTGATTGTTGAAAACAATGTTTTGTGGACTCGTCGAAATTCGATTGATGTATTTCAAAAACAAAACACTGTCGGTCAGTTCTTTTCTACAGTTTTTCGTAAACTTTGCTAATGTCAGTAAGCTACACACCCGTGCAGGTTTTGGGAAATAACAGACCTTCTGTATACGTTGTCACATGACCTTAGCTTAAGCAGATATGTTTCACCCTGCACAAACCAAAATCAAACGGTTTGTAAGCATCTACGTTAACAAAATGAGCGATAACCTTATTTCAAGTACAAATGCCTCTAATATTTAACACTAATACTGTCTGCTTTGTTACATTAACAAGGCTTATCCCACTAAATACCAATTACACAGTTACTGACGATGAAAGAACACAGTTGTACAAACAATAATTTACTCGCTTTACCAGATTCATTAGTACTGTCCCATATGGGTCCATATTTTTTTAGTGCCTCCATGTTTGTGGTGTATGAGTGCTTGCGTTAGTGTGTGTCGGAGGCAGGGTATGTTCGTGTATTTGCTTCCTTGTGATAGCGCGGATATGATGTCAACTCTATCGTACTACCTCGCTGAAATACCACGCCGAAGGCACCCAGTACAGCATACCGCCCGGTCACATTATACCGACAAAAGGTTAACCAGTTGTTGCTTTCCCCCTTAATGCTAAGCATTAAAGGGCCTGTCACACACTACCGATGTACTTCGCCGAGACCAAACCGGAGCAAAAAATTAACAACGGCGAGAAAATCGGCAAAGCTCCGGCGAGAAAGCACTTGAAAAATCAAAATTGACAGTAGCAATACCGATATAGGGACCGCAGAACCAAATGATTTTCCATAGACGATAGTGTTAACGTTTACCACTGTCCTGGTTAAATGGGGTTATCCACACTGGTTTACCTGCCCTCATTTTGAAGAATATCATCTTGCACAACTGTAAATAAAATATATAAAAAAGTAATAACAGACTTAATAAACTCACCAAGAAGACAAAAGCAGACTTGAAAAAAAATCATATTTATTTTTATGCATATTACATCTATATATATTGCTCAACCCACACCTAAATATCCAACCAGCAGGCCCCGAGGCATTCACCTTCCTATTAAACCTTCTGCCCAAAAGGGAAAAACCCACAATATATTTTTGATTTGGTTCCGTGGTCCCTACAGTACCGGCGTTCCTGTTGTGATACCGTTGTTCTACCGATTTGCTACCGAATACCACTTCTGTCACCTCAGTGAAACCGTTTCGCTGCTGATGATACGGTAGTACATCGTTAGTACATCGGCGGCGCATCATTACTACATGCACTTTGGTGGTATTCGATAGTACTACGGTATCACATCGGTACCAGTACGGTACATATCGAGTCCGAGTCCGGGTGTGTGTTACAGAACGGGAACATATTTTTGTTTACGCGTTTAAATCATTGAAGTTCAAGTTGTGTGATTGGCTTGGTTTAAAGTCTTATTAACAGCTTAGGTCATTTAAAGGAACATCACGTGAAGAGCCATATAATTTTTAATTAATGTATGTATTGTATGCACTTCCACTTATGTTACCTCGCTATCCCCATATTCATAGTCTGTTCCTAATGTACAGTTAGTTTGACCTCCAAATGTACAGTTTGACCACTTGATTTATTCGGGAAAGCCCTGCTAAAAATAGCGCCGATAACGTCACCTGACTAGGCAGTAAATACAAGTGGTCTGAGCGATATGAAACGGTTTCCAAAGGGGCACAAGGGAGGGGCCGTCGGGCAACTGCGACTTCTTACCGCAAAATGAAACCAAGTAATACATGATTTCAGAAGTTAATTGCACACTTGCCAATATTCAGAATTAAAATTTATTTAGCTTTAAACATATTTGTTACCAATAAAATTGAACAAGGGATGGGGCACAAGTTTTGATTCGCGAGACGAAGATCCCTTTTCATAAAGTGCATATATGCAATGACAAACTACACGTGTATAAAAAAGAGAAACGTTTGTGAATATTTTTATTACATTGTATTACTCAACGTCGATTGTCAAACAATTTTTCTAGACCATGCATATAAATTATTTATGTATACTCTCTTTCCCATTTTCACTATCTCCATACTCTAGCACTTAGTAAGTCATATTAGCCATCACACACAATAAACTGTAAGGCAAAACCACTACGTGTGCATGTAGAATTTGGGTCGGATATGGAACGTGCTGAGATACTTGATAATTATATTTTTTCAATACTTTACTTAAAGCATTCTTGTCAAAGGACCTTTTTTTATGTTGAGACAACTTTTCTTTAATCATTTCATTTTTGTCCGAAACAGAAGCCGTAGTTATCGGCAGCTCGCGTCATTTTTACAACGTAAACAAATATTTTTTCCCCTGTTTTCAATACGTATTCCGATTCTATCTGAAGTCGAAAATTAATTCTTTATAGAGAAAAGGTTGTTAAATGATCATACATTCTAAGTCAACATCATATGAAAATATGAACTGTAAAAAATATGTTATGCGATAAGGTTCTCCTTCCTCAGTTATTCATCCTGAACCGTCATTTTGACATTTTTAATCCAGCTGCGATAACGTAACTTTCTTACGAAGAGCGATTTTTTCTTTTTATATATTTCGTCATCGCGCCAGAGGAGACCGGGTATTAATATTAGTACTTATTTAAATCTTGCATGTAAAAACACAACAAAAACCGTTTAATTCAGCAATATAATTAAATCATACCATTTTACTGAACCCGGTAATATTATAAATTTTGTAAATCTAATAGCGTACGCATCTCATTTGACCCCGATAACCGACAGAGGAGAAAACAGAATACGCCGTGGCCATCACAACAGTTATCCCTTGGAGGGCCGGCCGCATGGCAAAATCAAACTTACCAGTCACGTATCCCTTCCTTTCGCATAAACCACTGTTTAATTATAGAAATACAATGTAAACTCTCTCCGATACATGCCCATTAGCATATTAAACTAAGTTCATCTGTGTTCAAACTCAGACAAAGATACTAACGAGGTTATAAGTTTTAGATTTTTATTCATAACATAAACAGCGCTGGCATTTCTGTCGATTCTATTTCAGCTTAACCGGCTACCGGAAGAATACATGCACCGTACTAACTGCTAGGGCAGTTATTTTCTCCTTTGAATACTTCCCACCTGCAATGATGATTCCGTAACGCTATCTTTTGACCATTTGACAACTTCTCGCTTTGCAGTAGGTATGCCACATGCCGCCATCTTGGTATCGGATATATTGTTTATGAAAATGAACATCGTTTTTATTTTCCGTTTTTTGTAGACACCGGTAATTTTGTTCTCCAGCGAACCCTCAAACGTTGAAGTAAACATTGAACATAACACATACAACCAGTCATATTTAATGATTCATGTTAAATATTAGTTACATATTCAGCGAAACGACGTCAGCCGTGTTACCTTTCATATTACGCTTGATGATTGATTGATTGATTGATAGATTTTACGTCCGCTTCACTACCGGATGTATCGGTTATCCAGCAGACGAAGAACAGAAAGGAAAAAGAGTAGAAGGGATAAAGTGTGGAGTAAAGAGTAGAAGAGGGGGATAGATTAGATAAAGTCTATCCTATATATATTAACTGTCTAGTTTTTGTGAGACGACTCTTATGCCTAATAATGCCTTAACCTAACACTCATTGTGAAGCATCACCAATTCTGGACCGGAAGTGAGGTACTGTGCCGCCGTCAGCCCCATCAGCCCCGCCTAGGTTTAAGAATTTGGTTTATGTATAAAATTTGGAAGTCCTTCTTAATATCTTAATAAAGAGACCCTACCTTAAAAA
>NW_018406415.1:1336172-1344617 GCF_002113885.1 Mizuhopecten yessoensis
GGATGGGAGTTGGGGGGGAGGGGGGAGGGGGCTGGATGTTTGAAAGAGATGCTGGGTGTTAGAAATGTGCTGATTGATGTATGGACTTATTCAGATGTTAGTTGTATGGACCGGGTTAGTGTTGGGGACGATTTGTGGGAGGGGGATGGTTAGGTAGTTGGAGGATACTTGGTTGTTGTTGAATTTACTTTTATGTGTATAAGATCATGTTGTCATATGTTTTATTTTATTATAGATTGTAATTACTTGGATAGGGTGTTATATTACTCTTATTGGCTGTGTCAGATAAACCGATATTGATTTTTAGTTCATTATTCGCTTATCCCGTTGTTCCTACCTAACTAATAGGTCCATATAGCACTGTTGGCCTCCCTCCTTTACCCGCGCTAACCTTGTGGGGTTTTACGCCGAATGAGTGAGAGGACCTATTTTATAGGTCGTTTTATACAGTTTATAATGGTAATACATTTCTATCCTGTTTTATATCCACCGTTTAAGCTTTGTACAGTCTAGGAGCGGTAAACTGCTTCAGAATGTACATCGCTCCCCGGTGGTATATATATGTGTATTCATGTGTATGTGTTCATGTATACATATATATATAATTTGGTTATACTCGGTTAGCCATAGGATTGCTGTGGGGTGGCTGACTCGTCCCTTCTTTTACAAACAAACGGAACAACCCGCACGTGGCCAGAACACATACGTTGCAGCTTTCCTATAACAACCGAGCGTATTATCAGTTTTTAAATTGTTTTTATTTTAAGTAATTGGATATTGTTGTTATTACACTATTCTCTGTGTCAGATAAACAGATATTGTTTTTTAGTTCATTATTCGTTTATCCCGTTATTCCTACCTAACTAATAGGTCCATGTAGCACTGTTGGCCTCCCTCCTTTACCCGCGCTAACCTTGTGGGGTTTTACGCCGAATGAGCGAGAGGACCTATTTTATGGGTCGTATTATACAGTTTATAGTGGTAATACAATTTTATCCTGATTTTAAGTCCGCCGTTTTAGCTTTGTACAGTCTAAATACGGCGAACCGCTTCAGAATGTACATCGCTCCCCGGCGGTACATATATGTGTATTCATGTGTATGTGTACATGTATACATATATATATATATAATGTTGTTAAATTCGATTAGCCATCGGATTGCTGTGGGGTGGCTGACTCGTCCCTTCTTTTACAAACAAAGGGAACAACCGGCACGTGGCCAGAACACATACGTTGCAGCTTAGCTATAACCACCGAGCGTATTATCAGTTTTAAATTGTTTTTATTTTAAGTAATTGGATATTGTTGTTATTACACTATTCTCTGTGTCAGATAAACAGATATTGTTTTTAGTCCATTATTCGTTTATCCCGTTATTCCTACCTAGTTATTAGGTCCATGTAGCACTGTTGGCCTCCTTCCTTTACCCGCGCTAACCTTGTGGGGTTTTACGCCGTATGAGCGAGAGGACCTATTTTACGGGTCGTATTATAAAGTTTATAGTGGTAATACAGTTCTATCCTATTTTATATCCACCGTTTAAGCTTTGGACAGTCCAAAAACGGCGTACCGCTTCAGATTGTACATCGCCCCACGGTGGTACATTTATATGTATCCATTTGTAGGAACACATGTATACATATATATGAGCGGTTAGACATAAGATTGCTGTGGGGTGCCAAACTCGTCCTTAATCGGAACTACCCGCACGTGGTCAGAACACATACGTTGCAGCTTTCTTACATCAACCGGAAGTGAGATGTTTTAGGTGTTTTGAATTTAATAAATGTTTACTAGTCTTTGTAAGATTAATTTACTTTGTTTATTATTTTGAGTGATTGGATATTTTTGTTATTACACTATTCGCTGTGTTAGATAAACAGATATTGATTATTAGTTCATTATTCGTTAAAGCCGTTATTCCTTACCTAACATTTTATAAGTCCAGAAGCAANTGATTTTAAGTCCGCCGTTTAAGCTTTGTACAGTCTAAATACGGCAGACCGCTTAGGCTTGTACATCGCTCCCCGGCGGTACATATGTGTATTCATGTGTACGTGTACATGTATACATATATATATAATGTTGTTAAATTCGATTAGCCATAGGATTGCTGTGGGATGGCTGACTCGTCCCTTCTTTTACAAACAAACGGAACAACCCGAACGTGGCCAGAACACATACGTTGCAGCTTTCCTATAACAACCGAGCGAATTATCAGGGTTTTTTTTGTTTTATTTTACGCTTGATCCGACAACTCTTTATTTAAACGCGGCGCCATCGCGTACCGACTTTGAAGTGTTTTCGCTATGTGAGCCAATGCGGCCATTTGCACGGTTCATGTCTCATATTGAAGCCGCAGTTCCGTACTTTATTTTAATATATTTCGCTTTATTTTTTCCCCGCTAAAACATAGTATTCTAACACTTAAATGACAACAGTCGTTATTTCGTAGATGATTCCGTTATTCTAACGGGGAGCGAAAAATATCTAGATAAAGTAGAGTATCCAATGAACATGCTCGTATGAATTGTACGAAACTAAAACGACTGGCTCATTTAGCGACCGACCTCCGAACACACCGATTGACCTTGTGACGCACGAAAATGAAGCAATTAGACTTGTTTACGTTAGCGGGTTGGGACGAGGAATTCCTCTTTGATCTCGTTAATAAACGTCTCTCTACAGGTAAATACACGAAAGTTCATTGAATATTTTTTTAATACTGTAGACATTTACTGATAAATATATCATTACAGATCGAGCAAGGAATATTGCTATGGTATTCAGTACATTATTAAGAGTAGATAGCTGTTGTCAAAGTGAAAGTAGAAACATTTTACGTCACGTGGGGCGTCCGTGGTCGTATTTAAAAAAAATGGGAATTGTAACTTTAATATAAAATTGAACGTTAATTTACACCATGCTCACAGTCATAGTCAAAATGAATACAACATATTGCAAATGTAACTCTCTAACTTCTTAGTAAATGGACTTGTAAGTTAGATTAACAAAGTTACTTTCGTCATAAATATTTTTTCAGTATTAGCCTTTCAGTTTTAACAGCAAACTATTCAGTTCAAACTTCAAACATAGCTACAGAAACTGTAGCTCAAAGGTTGTTTTATTTTTGTTTATTTCGAAATTTAATTTTAACCATAGTTTATATGAAGATTTTTATTTATATATTGACTAATTGAGAATGTTAAAAAATGATTAAAAAATACACCTTTGACTTTGAGCTACAGTTCCTGCAGCTTAAGTTAAAACATGTAGACATAGGCTATAGTTACAATATTTCTTTTTCTTTTATTTTTTTGATATTTAGGGTTGATATCAATTACGACAGCACAATATGCTTTGATTTATCAAGTACTGGTAAACCTATTTGCCATGAATTTGAACAAATTCTTCAGGCAGCGAACTCAGGCTTCCCTGTTCCCAAGAAATGGTCAAATCTGACCCGTAAAGTCACAAACAACCTAAGCAAGCAGGTTAATCTCCAAGAAGTTGTTCTTCAAGTATCTGAAGATCTTACATCATCTTGTGACTATGTTGGACCCATTTGCAATATCATGGGAATAACAAGATCAAAATTATTTGACAGCAGTGTACAACACATCCCAGGTATTTCAATGACAGTGGGATGTTTTAAGGAATTGTGTTGTTTGAAAAATCAAGAAAAAAAATGTTGGCATGAACTGAAAAAATGTCTAAATAAATTACAACCAGAACCAAGTCTCAGTATTGACAAACTAAGATATTTGGACAAGAAAATAACAGACACATATAGAAAATTAATCAAAGACAAACATTCATTTGAATTAGAAATGTTCAGAGACCAACTGTTTTTTAAATATATACACACTATAAGGAGTGTGAGGGACGAGAAACGTCCACTCTCAACAGAGGAAGTGAAACTTAAAAAAGTTACTTCCGCGTGTAGAACATTAGTGGAGTCATAAAGACAGTTACACAAGGAAAATGACACGTTTAGAATTGAAAATGTAACATTAAAAGAAGTGTTACAGGAAAACCGAGAAAAAATTAAAGATTTGCAAGAAAGTGCTAGTGAGAAAGACAATTTGAAACAGAAGAATTGTGAACTTAAGCTTAAAGTTTGTGATTTGAAAGACAAAGTAAAAATGATGAAAATGGAAAAAACATATATGAAAAAAGATAACATAGTTAAGAGACTTCAAAGACGCAGAAAGAACGTGGAACTTATTCATAGAAACACGAACAAAAAGGCAGAAGGATGGAAGAACAAAGTTAAAGATCTAAAAGGGAAACTTACTGAACGAGACACTCTTTTGGAGAAGAAAACAAAAAAGTTACACACCATTTCAAATCGTTTATCGTACACTGTAAAATCAAAGGAGAAAGTTGTTGAGAAATTATTAAAAAAAAGTGTAGAATTGGAAAACGTGAACCAAAATTCTTTATCACTTCAAACGGAAATTGTCAACTTAACTGATGAAGTTGAAATGATGAGAGAGGAGAACAAACATATAAATACAAAGGACAACGACAAAATTAGATACAATGATGGAATCAGAACATGTGTGCTTGTTCTATCTGGAATCGGCATCCCGTCAAACAAAATTTCAAACGTTATTCGGAGTGTTAGTGTAAATATGTACAACAAAGAAAATATCAAATTACCATCTAAAACAACTGTACAAAACATATTTGATGAGGGGCATGTAATAGCAAAAGAACAGATTAGTGAAGTGTTACATGATAGTACAAATTTTGATATGTTTTCCGATGGAACGGGAAGGGATGGTAGAAAGATCTTGAATGTTGGCGTGAATATGGAAAGTAAAACTATGCTCATGGGATACAAGCATGTTGCCAAAGAAGGTAGTGCTACAGTAGCTGATGTTTTAAAAACTTATATGTATCAGACTGCAGAAATATCTAACAAACCGTTGTCTAACTTTTTATCTAAATTAAGTGCTTTAATGTCCGACAGATCCAGTGTAATGAAAAAAACGAATCAAATTATCGATGAGTGGAGACAATCTGTGCTAAGTGATGATATGGATGAGGATGAGATATCAAAACTGATTTTTTTTTATTGCTCAGCACATGTGTTATTGGGTTTTCATAACCAAATTACGAATGATTTTAAAAGTTCTGGTAATCCTCCAGTGGGGAGGGATCTGCTCCCACAGTTTGCTCGGTTCAAATCATCGGAACAACCAGCACTGCGTCTGATCAGAATGGCTTCTGAAGTTCTTGGACCGAGAGGCGACGAGAAAAATGGAGCACGACAGCAGTGGTTGGCTTACATGTCTTCAAAACAGAAAAGCTCAAATATTATAAACTATCGTGGTAATCGCTTTAATAATTTATTTACTGGTGCTGTGTCCATTATTCACCATGTTAATGACATATCTGACTTTTTAACAAATTATTTCGAACGTCCAAACTTGAAACTTCAGTCTATCCTTGTAGACATTCAGTCACCCGAGGTACTTTCACAAATTGCAGCCTTGGCACTTCTTTCAACATCAGTTGCTGAGCCATATTGGACCATTGTAAATAGCAATGAACACTATTTGGATTTTTATAAATTTGTTACACCTATGAATGATGCCTTGATGAAATGGTCAGAAGATCCCAATGAAATTTTACAGATGGATTTCAATCCAATATTTGACAAATATCCCCATTCTACTAATGAATATCTCATTAACAAAGCAACGACTCTTCCTGATATATTGATCAATTTGAAAAGTATCTGTGGTTCTATGGCTAAAGTTGTTCAGCGTCAATTAAAGGATCATCTCCCACAAGGAATATATTCTGAAGTACCGGATCATGACTTGAGAGAAAGGACAAAACACAGCAGTTTAACAAATATTAAATCTGAGAATTTGTTTGGAGATCTGGATTCTGCAATGAAAAGGAAACCAAATGCAACTCTTCGCCATCTTACCTCTGTTTCCATGCTCAAACACAATCACACAGCATCATGGTTGAGATCAAAATCTAGTGTTTTAAAAAAAGAATATTTTACAAAGAGCTCGAATGTGTGCTAAGTCTTTAAAGGAAAAAGAGCAGGATTATGAGAAACATGTTATGGAAAAGAGGAAACAAATGATAAACGAAATAAAGCATAAAAAACAGTTAGCCAAAGAAAAACAGAGGAAAGACATGAGGGATATTGAACTTGATGTAAAAAATATGGGAGGCATTGTACGCTCAAAAGAGGATGTGGACACTATTTTAAATTTATGTAAAACTATCAAAGAAAAGAAAGACAAATTGAGAAAGCAGTTGTTGTACTGTAAAAAGATTCTGTGCCTTGACTTTTCTGTACAAAAAACTGTATCTGAACTGAAAGAAAACCTTTTTATTACTTTAAAATTAGAATTAAAACCAGACCTTTCCATTGGTACTTGGGTTATAGTTTCCTATGAAGATAACTGGTATCCTGGGGAAATCCAAGAAGTTTGTGACAATGATTTAACTGTGAAATTTATGAGCAGAAAACATACAACATTTGTGTGGCCGAGAAAGGATGATGTTCAGGTGGTTGAGAAAAAATTCATCATTTGGTCCCATTTTGACATTTTACCTTCACCTGGTCTGCGATATTGGATTGTTCCAAACGTGGAAGAAATAGACATTAAACATGCTGATTTTGTCCTGAAGTATTTTTGATGAACCCACTCATTGAATGTGTATGTATTTAGCTAGTCCGAAGTCCTTGAGGCTATACATGTAGTATATGACCAGGTTTTTCTTGCATACCGATACTTTCATTCAAATCGGTTAAAATGAAAGTTTCAGTCAATTATACGTGTTTTACCTGTTGACCGTCTTTTTAAGCACATCTGCTTCTTAACCCCCTTTATCCGGATCAGTGACCAGATTACATACTATATTAATACAAAAAATAAATAAAAGCTCTTAAATTCTTTACATGCAATACATGGACCTAATCCTGGTTCAATGCGATAGAGTATGATGAGTTATACATATTCCCAAAGTTTCATCAAAATTGGTTGGAAAATGTAGAACTTATGTTATTTGCGCATATTTAATTAGCTGACTTTGTCGTTTTTCAGGAAATATGCAAATTTGATTTTCCTTAAGGGCAATATTGTTTTTTACCTGCATAGTAGGTACATAATTTTGATTCTATTTGATAGAGTATGATAAATTATGCAAATTTGCAAAGTTACAACAAAATTGGTTGAAAAATGTGGAAGACATGTCATTTACGCATATTTAATCAGCTGACTTTGTCGTTTTTATGACCAGACACCTTAATTTTAAGTCCGCGGACCACATTTTGACTATTAATATTTGGTAAATGTAATCTGCAAATGAATTTATTTTTTAATATGCTCATTAGCCTATGTGTATAGATGTAAATAATTCATTTACAGTTATTAATATGATAAAATATCAATGTTATTGTTATTTAAAAAGTGGTATTTGTTCCTTTTTGGCCATAATACATCCAAGATGTCCGACAAAGTATCATAATTCGGAAACTTTGTCCAGTCATAACTTTAGTTCTAGTTCAGATATCTTGACCATTTAAAAAGTGTATTGCTCAGTTTAATATTGTCTTTAATGTCATACAGAAAAACTTGTATTCATGTGTATAAAAAATCATGTGGCATACCTATTTGTAGCTAACAAGGTACAAAACCTTTCTTTTCGCTTACTTCATTTTGTTTACAAAGAAATGGTGTGATATGCGCATAGTAGAGGGAAATCCCTGAACAAAACGTTGGTCAGACAGGTAGAAATACGGATGATTATCTTAGATTCAATCATTTTTATGAATCTATTTCAGCCAAATCCGATCGTTATTTTCCATAAGGAGTCTCACTTGATATGTTTATGCAGTATTTGAAAAAAAAGACGTAAAATAAAAGTTACTTCACCGTGATGCCCCTTTAACTCTTTCCGTACCGCAACTCCGGTCCGGATTCCGTACCGGATGTACTTATTAGACTCGTCCCCGCGCATATAACAAAATGGCGGATTTTTAATGTACTTTTTAGACTAGGTGTAACTGCCGCAAGAATTAAACAGGTAACCGTGAACAAATATTGTTATTGTTTCATGTTCTGGTTCATAGACAAACACTTCTTAATTTTCGTAGCATAATGACTAACTGGCAGCTGATTATGACTGAGAAATCGACATTTGTCTGGCAATAAACGATACGATTCTTTGTATTTAACACAGCGTTGTAGTGCAGGTTTCCAATGGGGTTTGAATATGGTTACGAATGTGGAGTCGTTGAGTTTTTTTCTAAATACAAGTAGATTTCATCAAGACTTATATTAGAATATTCAAATTTACTTCCATAAGTCTCAACAAATATCTGATGATGAATTTACGAGTGTTCGTATCGAATTAAGTTGCCGCCATCTTGTTTACATTTGAGGCACCAAACGCAAACATCTTGC
>NW_018406415.1:1350915-1392676 GCF_002113885.1 Mizuhopecten yessoensis
TGTTGGTTTCGTCTCTTTCCATTATTTCATGTACATGTAGCCCGGAACTAATTGGTAGGGGTAGTAAATCCTGTGTACACTAGTGAAGCGAAGAAGAGATTCTAACCAATAAATACGGTTCTATTTTTGGACTATAAATGGCGAAAGATGATTGGATGTTTACATGAATATCCCTTATACGTCATACCAAGTGTAATAATAGAATGGATGAAGGGTTTCCCTGAACGCGTCGTTCGTTGGCAGGTACCATCGGTTTACTCGAGATTTTGTCAATCAAAACAGCTCTGACTACAAGCGAGAAATTATAAAAATACGGTGTTAATAACAAATCAATGGAGATTTCATTACATAAATTGATTCAATACATCTAAGAAAATACATAACCAGTCGTAATAGCTAATGTTTTGTTTTATTTCTGCAACAGCAGCGGAAATCGGAACGAAATGCGTACGAATTATTGAGGATGGCAGGCTTTCAATTCAGAGATGGCGCTTATTTCAGGGGCGATTACTCGCTAAAAAGTCGCCTTGTCGTGATATGGGCAGGTTACATCATAGTCTCTTGTCGTGTGTACACGACAACGGGGATGAGACGGCCCTTTGTTTTGTCGTCTGTACACGACAACGGGGACCAGGATGACATATTGTTGTCGTGTGTACACGACAACGGTACGGAAAGAGTTAAGAACGTTCTCCACACGTGTAGTTTATGCAGTGCATGCATGAGTCAGGGTATGTTGATGTGCTTGCATCCTTGTCATAGCGCGGATCTGATGCAGACTTTATAGTGCCATCTCACTGAATTCCAATGCCGAAGGCACCAAACACAGTCAAATTATACCGACAACGGCTGAAACAGTTGATGCTATTCCCCTTATACTGAACGTTATGCAGGGAATAACAACTTCGGTGTGTCCCGGCCTGGAAACAGAACCCATTGCCTTCCTCACCCAGGCAAACGCCAAACATTCAACCAAAAAGTGAGGTGTTTTCAAGCAAGGCGCTAGGAAATAAAAGGTAGTTAGAAGTAGAAAGAAAGGTTCGTTTTGGTCACTTTGATGTCCCAATAGAGGCCACCAAAGCAAATTCCCCCAATTCTGCAGGGGGTTTCTCATTAGTCTCCTCCTACGATACATGCAAGCTATGACGGTAGGTGTGCAGTTATGGAACATCAGCGTTGACAGTTTCCTACAGATTCATGTCATAAGCAAATAACCGACCTATTGTTTTTCGTTGTATGTTCGCAATTTCAGCAAAATGCTACATATATTCTGGGCACGGTAGCATGCATCCATGCAATTCAAGGACTTACATTTGTACGCTTATTTGCGTTATATGTAACCCTGAGCTATAAGGATTCTCCTTGCAATTTCAAAAGCCATCATAATTAATATTAAAACATTAGCAATCTTATGTACAACTTGATATGAAATCAAGCAATACATCTATGCAAATTTAATAATCAAAAATTCATATATATTCCGATTCAAATAAACTGCTGATTAACAAGCGTTGATGCTAAACGAAGTCGCCATACTGATCGTAACATCATTATACAGCTGCATCCCGAATTTTATGGAAAACTTCAGCATTGAAACATTTGTGAATGTTTCAAGATACATTTGAACAATTTTAAACCAAAACAATAATCTTATTTTTGCTCTCCTGTAAGCGTGCTACGTTTATCTTCACACTTTTTCCAAACGACGCAAGTATTTCTTTCTAACTTTGTTAATTCTCACTAATATTAAAAGTTTATATGTGGTTAACGTCCTCGCCAAAAACAAAGATCGTACAGAAATAGGGAGACGCACGTTTTGGTATGTCACGGTCTGGAGACAGAACCCATAACCTTCCTCAGTTGGGCGAACGCTAAAGACCACTAGAGCGTTAGGAAATGAAAACAGTATGTTTGGAAAAGAGAAAAAAGTATCACGCCTTTTTGTTTTTTGTTTTGTATAATGATCTATCGACAATACTTTAAAAAGAGACATTCACGAAAATAAACACATCAAACCAAAATAGAATAGCTTAAAATATGTAAAGGATTAAGAAATACATCAATATCGAGCAAATTGGCTGCACAATATATCATTTTTATTGTAAAGATCAAGACAATATAGTGTAAATAGTCATATATTAATTGCACGGTAACCGTATCGAATTATATTCTCATAGACGGTACATCATAAAATCTGTCACGTATCTTTTTGAAATCAACCCATTTAATCATAATAATAATAATATACAGCATTTATATAGCGCCCTATATAATATGTAAAATTACTCTAAGGCGCTTTACAACATATGGATAATAGTAATGGTTATAATTGTGAAAACAAACAACAAAGGCTTGCAATCACTTTCATACATTTAACAAGCAATGTGCACATAATTGAACAAATAAAAGGGTGGTATTTACATGACGTCTTTGCAAAGATTCTAAAATGCAGACGTGAAGAGGTGAGTTTTTATGTCCCTCTTGAACTTGGCCAGGGTATTCGACTTCCTAATAGCAGATGGTAAGCTATTCCACAACGTAGCCGAAACCCTCCCAAAGCATCTGTTTCCGTAGGTCACAGTACGAGATTTTGGGACACACAACAAAGATTCTGACTCCGACCGCAGTGATCTTGACGGCTGATACAGGGTAACAAGTTCCTGTAGGTACTGAGGAGCTGTTCCATTCAGTGCCTTGTATGTGTATACCAGAATTTTGTACTGCGACCTGTATCGTACAGGTAACCAGTGCAACGAATAAAGCGCAGGTGTGATGTGCTCTCTCTTTCGAGTACGAGTAACTAGCCGTGCTGCAGTGTTCTGAACCCTCTGCAGACGACTAGTTAGTTTGTCAGATATACCACAGAGCAGGGCGTTACCATAATCCAACCGAGAGGTAACAAGTGAATGCACCAAAATCTTGCATGCATCTGCAGTTAGAAACTGCCGAATACAGCCGATGTTCCTGATCTGGTAGTAACAGGATTTGGCAATAGCGTTCACTTGTTTCTCCATGTTCAGAGAACTGTCAAAGTATACCCCTAGGTTTTTAACAGCTGGAACAGTCTCAATAGTTCTGGCACCAACCTTGAGCTGGAGAGCCATTGTTTGCTGACACTTTGGGGAAAAGACGATTAGTTCCGTCTTTTCCTGATTAAGTTTAAGCATGTTGGCGTTCATCCAGATACTGATATCTGTCAGACAAGCTTCCAGACTTTCTGAGACTGTATTCCAACTGTCCTGTGGTTTTATGACCATGTAAATTTGTGTGTCATCAGCATAGCAATGATAGCGAAGGCTATGGCGACGACAAATCTCTCCAATCGGTTTGGAGTACATACAATATTTTCGTGGTCCTAACACCGACCCTTGAGGAACCCCGAAATCTAGTACTTTGTCATGTGAGGTGGCAGATCCGATGGCAACACACTGTCGTCGTTCACTCAGGTATGACTGTATCCAGCATAGTGCGGTATCAGTCACTCCATAAGAGTATTCCAGACGTTTATAAAGTATGCCATGGTCGATGACGTCAAATGCAGCTGACAAGTCCAGCATGACAAGCACCGCTCTGCACTTGTTATCCAATGCAGAAGCTATATCACTATGTACACGTAGGAGGGCCGTCTCAGTAGAGTGTCCCATGCGGTAGGCCGATTGCATGTTGTCATGGAGACTGTTTGCATGGAGATGAACCTCTAAACGCCGGGACACAACCTTCTCCAAGATCTTAGACAGAAAAGGCAGATTTGAAACTGGGCGGTAGTTTTTCAACTCCTCCTTGTCCATTCCAGGCTTTTTTAACAATGGTCTGACATGTGCCTTCTTGAAACATAATGGAACCTTTGACTCAACCAATGATTTATTCATGATTGCGGTAATCAAAGGAAGCAGTGCTTCAAGACATTGCTTTAATAGGTCTGTAGGCAGTGGATCAAGCTCACAGGACTTCGATTGCGAGGTCATGATAATGTTGCGCAACTCGTCCTGGGTTGTTGGTGAGAGCTTTGTCAATGGTTCCCCATCAAATGCAATGTCAGCAGTCATGACAGAGATGTCAATGTCAGCAGAGGTGTTCACTTCGGTAATATTTTTCCTGATTGAGCTGATTTTATTCAGAAAGTAATCACTGAACTTGCTTGCTAAGTCTTTTTCAGAATTACAGCTTGGTAGGATAATTTCACCTTTCTGTCCCATTAGGTTTTTGGTGAGTCTAAAAAGTTGTCTTTTATCCTTGCCACATCCTTCGATTTTTTCCGAATAATAAGCCTTCTTTGACTGAAAGAGCAGTGAACCAACTAGCCGACATTGCTCTCTATAAATCAGTTGGTGAACGGTTAATTTGGTCCGTCGCCACTGTCTCTCTGCTTGTCTACGTTTCTGTTTTTCCACGCGGAGATTTTCATTATACCACGGGGCATTTGGTCTCACAGTTATCACCTTAGTTTGCAGAGGTGCGTGTTTCTCTATGAGGGCTTCTATACCAAATGTGTATGCTTCAACAAGATCATCAACCTTGCCTTCAGTAGATTGAAGGGCGGAACAAGACTGAATGTCATTGTTGAAATCTGGTATTGAAATTTCGCGGAATTTCCGGAAGCTCACTTCTTTCCTTGCACGAGCTGGCTTACTACAATTCAGTGTTATAGTGTTTGACTATGAACGGTTGATCGCATGCATGCCAATAAAACTGGTCTTCCTTACACAAAATGTAGCCATGCGCAGTCGCGAGAGGCTGCTCTTATTGTTGTACATGAATTAACTTCAGACGATTTATTTTGCCAATTCGTTTTCATAAAATGTGTTATTTAAGGTTTAAAATCAGAAAAAGTCAGTTTAATATCTTTTGGTTGTAGGTTTATGGCTGCTTTATCTACCTTCTCATTTCCGTTTATTCAGACAGGACCTAGTATCCAAATCAAGATCAGGTGGCAAAACAACAAAATTTTGTTAATACGAAGGCCGACGTTTTGTCTGAAAATGTTGTTCAAATTCCGATTTTTATTACTTTGTAACAGTTACAGAGTCAACAAATTATTGATATGTTAATTTTATTATTTTCAATTTCATCAAAAGCCAGACCAACGGCAGTAGCTTCAGCTGTTACAAAAAGATGCATTATTTAGTAATCGGCAGGAAAAAGATACATTGTCAACAGCACATGTTGCTGCTGGTCAATCACCCCTGATGTTAAAAAAATGTTCTTCAGAATAGACTAAGATACGTGATTACTGTTGTTTTGTGCATCTAACCTAATGATGTACGTCTCTCGAACAAGCGGCGGATTACAACCAAGGTTTTTTAAGGTGCAATAGCAACTTTCCAAGGATGCATATATACAACTAGATTTTTGGCTGTTAAGTGGTCTGGCAAAAGTTGCCCATAAAGTCGGAAGTCGAAGGCCTAAACGCCGTCAAACGTTCTGCTCACATTTAGAATAGTGGTATGAAATAATGCAGCCTCCAATATCCTTCGTTAGAGTAAGTGTACATAGTTTACCATATTAACCCCTTAAAAGCCCAGGAATATCATGTGACTGGTTGAGATATTTAAACAGCTGAAAGTGAATACACATATTAAGAATTTATTGAATTTGTTATGAACATTATATGGCGGACATTTTATATGGCAATAATAGTTTATACAAAATTACAATGAAAGAAATTTCCCAAAAGGGTTTTTTAATCTTAACTAAATGCCATCTCTTGTACTCGTTAGGTGAAAGGTTGATTACCCTACACTAATTTAAGAGACTAATCTTCACCAAATACAAAATCAAAGTAATTATTGGTTTTAATGCGAGTATGTAATCGTTTCTATGGGAATACTAACAGTTTATATTCCTAAGTAATACCCTATATTTGAAAATATGTAGAAGTCAATTATTGACTTTTCTTCTTTATTGCCAGATGATTTGGTTTATACGGCTAAGTGACCAATTAACAACTAGGTTATCGAATGTTTTCCCTTACATGTTGAAAGTGTGCGCGGTGCGCGTGAGTCCTGGAAGCGGTTTGTTTGTGTATTTAACCCCTTGCAATAACCGGGATTTAATGCCGACTTTTACATTCTACTTCGCTGACATATCATGGTCCTAAAACACCTAAGGTCATTTAATAAAGTGTCTTCATGTGTGTTATTAATGCGTGCATGTGTTAAAGGCGATATGTTGGCTCATGTGCCTCCTTGCGATAGCACGGATCTGTTGCTGACTTTAGAATACTACCTCACTGAAACACCATGCCGGTATCTAGCACAGTGAACCACCCGATCTCATTATAATGATGACAGGAATTCCAGCTACAGGACTACGACCAATCTCGGGGATTAGTAGTCTATCAGCACATTCAACCACCCTGTTTGGTAAAATAATAAAGAATTGTTTTTGTGAACAAAAAGTATGTCTTTCCTTTCCCAGTTTAAAAGTTACGGCCAGGACAAGATATTCCTGAAAACTTTGCACTAATTTGATCTCCGACCTCGAGGTCAAGGTCACAGTGACCTAACAGTGAACTGTACATCGCCTGTGAGTGATGCAGACATACTGCAAGTTTTATCAGGATATTTTTAAATTAGCACTTATTTGATCTTATTATTAAAGGAACTGCCTAATGCTAAATTATGAAATGCATATATGGACTGGCTAATTGTAATGGGGACCATTACAGAGGTCATCAAAACTGACCCCAAAGTCGCAAATGATGCTTCGCCAGAGTTTACATTTGGTTTCGTTTGGTTTCGTATTGTTTAACGTCTTATCAACAGCTATGGTCATTTAAGATGCACGCGTGTAGTGTATGCCTGTGTGTTTTGGGAGGCTGTGATATGTTCGTGTTTGTCTCTTTGTGATAGCGCGGAACTGATGCCGACTTTATAGTGCTATCTCACTGAAACATTCGGCCGAAGACACCCAGCAGGACATCCCACCCGGTGACATACTGACAACGGGCGAACCAGTCCAATTCCTAAATTGCTGAGCATTCAGCAGGAGTAGAAACTACCATTTTTACAGACTCTGGTATGTCTCGGCCATGGGACAACTCAAAGCCTTCCTCACAGGGGTTAACGCCCAACTAAAGGCCAAAAGTGAGGCTTTATCAAGGGAGACATTAGGAAGAAGAAAGTTGTTTAGAAAGAAGATAAAAGATAAGATCCCAAATTTATTCGACTCTTTCGATCATGCAACGGGGGCAGCAAGTACAATTCCTATATATATTTGCAAATTAAGTTTAAGCAAAATTTGACACAGTGATTGATATTTTGTATCACCTTGACTTACACCTTTAAATGTTTGAAACAATCCGACCTTTGACTCTGCATTGTAAATCATCTGTTGGTGATGCAGTTAAACTGCAGGTTTCATCAAGGTGTCTCTCATTTTATTTGTTAAGTATCTGGCATCATCAAAGTGTTTTTGATTATTAGAATGTGGTCATTTTGAATTCGATGACAATTTTTAATTGTGTTGAGTGTGAATTATTATTGAAATTTAAATATCTTATTTAGCTTATAAAATTGATTGATGATTGATGATGCTTAGCATCCTTGTTCATTTATAAAGAACCTAGGAAAAAGGTAATAAAGCTTAATACAACTTTCTCCTGAACTTTAATTATCGATGTACTGGATTCAGTAAAATGACACTTAAAAGTTGTTATTCAGTGGTTCTATCGTGTGAGGACAATAAATTCATGTTACCTTCCCTTTTCTGTAGACACAAAAAAAAAAAAAAACACAATGAGATTGTTCCTGTTTCTACAGAGACAGTGTCATAATTCTGTGTGATGACACTAGATAGGTCCATTTTATACTTGGGCATATCTTTATATGACAAAAACTTAAAACAAGAAAACCAGCAACATTACAAGTGCAATTTGACCACAGACTTCGTCAATATTATTGTAATGGGGTTAATGGTACGAGGAAAATGTGGTAGAAAATCAAAAAATGAAAATTCCGTGACAATGTGGATGTAATGATCTCGTGATACCTCGATAGGATAACACAAATAGAAGATATACCATTACTGGTATATAACTGCTAAATGTATTTGTATATACAATGCACATATTTGTATTCACCAAAATAGAAATAATATTTCATTTTCTTGATTCCGAATCCATCTCTCATAATATCAACAACCATTAAATCAGTCTACCGCTAGCTATTTAAAGATGAACGTCAAGCAAATGTAAAAAGTCACCTAGTTAAAATTTCGGACAAAACGAACAATGAAAGGACCGCAAAATATAGTTCTCACAGTATATCTCCTGTACTATTTCGTAATTTTGTCGTTTAGAATACACGTTATATGGCGTTTTCATGTGGATATCCACCAAAAAATATTCAACATAATTCTTTCATCAACTTGTTTGTACGAAATATTCCCCATTCCTTTAGCAGCAATGATCTTTGCTTATGGTTATTGCTATTGTATTATTTAAAGGCCCATCGACAATTTGAGTCATTTACTGCCAAACAACAATTTAGACATTAACAAAAAAATAATACATGAACAACAGAAATAAAAGGTTAAAATGTGTAAAAGATGTCAAAATACATTAATAGCAAACGAATTGTTTATGAAATATATCATATTTTATTATAGAGATTAATTGGATGCAAACTAGAACTGTCATCCGGTGGATAACTAATACTCCTGCAGATGCTGGTAGTTTATACATCATTTAGTTACTTTGACCTGGGGTTTGCGGATTATTTTGCATAATAGACCGAAACGTCCTTAAAAAGAGTTGAAATGCAATGAAATCCACCTGTAAGTTAGGAAAGAGTTGCATGGACAAGTCTTTCGCACAAAGAGGCATTACTCCATCAAAAAGGGTCGAAATCCCAAATTAAAATACCCGTGCACAACTTCATAAGCTACCGATCATTCATGCAAAGTCTCAATGAAATCCACCTGTTAAGGAGAAGTTGCACGGACAAGTTACAGTTGTTGACAGACAGACAGGGTGATTTACATTGTAAAATTTGTCGCGTATTTGTTTGAAATCAGCGCATCGAATCATAAAGTGTTTGACTGTATATGGTTGATCACATGCATGACAATAAGGTTGGTCTTCCTTGTGTAAAATGTAACTCTGTGATGTAGGTATGGCCTATGCGTAGTCGCGAGAAGATAACTTCCTCTCTGCGGTCTGATCTACGTTTTGCTCATCAACCTAAATTAATGTCAACTTTTCAAATCCTGAATAAGGGTATATATACATGTCCACGAATCCTGCACTTTATCGAGTACTTGGTTACTTATGCCAGGGCGCGGCGTCCGTCAATTTTTCCTACAAATCGCTACTAGTCATAAACGACTGAGCAGATTTTGACCAAATTTGGTCAGAGGCATCCTTAGGGGAAGGGAATGAACTTTTTTTATATGAATGGTGGGTCTGGCACCCCTTGGCGCTGAGGGGCAGGCCCAATAGTTGAAATATAGCATATGCTTTAAAATCCTTCTTCTTCTGCAGGAATGAAAGGATTTGTTCCATATTCGGTCTGAAGCATCTTTGGGGGAAGGGGAACCAATTTTGTATAAACCGTGGGTCTGGCCCGTGAGGGGTCTGAGAGGCGGGGCCCAATAGGGGAAACATAGCAAATTCTTTAAAATATTTCTTCTTCTGTAGGAATGAAAGGATTTGTTCCATATTCTGTCTGAAGCATCCTTGGGTAAAGGGGAAGTCCTCCCCCTCCGTGCCAAGTGGTGGGGCCAAAATAAGTGTATTACTTGTAAATGGTAGCGATCCCCACGGTATAACCATATATACAATTGTGGAGAAGCATGCACATTTACTTCCAGGACGGCCGAGGGTCTGGCCCCACCCTTTGAGACATATTCCCTGGGTCATAACTTTGAAACGGTTGAGATCCCCACCCCAGAACTATATATACAAATGCCTGGCATAAAGAGACACAAATAGTCATGGTATTAGGATAGACCCTGGGGTCTGACCGAACCCCTAGGGACCTGGTTTCTTAATCACAGCTGGGAAACAGTTGAGATCCCCACCCTATAACCATGCATATATACAATTGCTGAGTATAAAGAGATGAATGCACAAGGATAGCCTTGGGGTCTGCCCCACCCTTGCAGACTTAACCCCTGGGTCATAACTTTGAAATGGTTGAAATCCCCCCCCCAAGACTATAGATACAAATGCTGGACAAAAAGAGACGAATGCAGTCATGATATTAGAATTGATCCTGGGGTCTGGCCACAACCCTAGGTATCTAGTTTCCGAGTCACAGCTTGGAAACAGTTGAGATCCCCACCGCATAAACATACATTAAATTGCTGGGCATAAAAAATAGAATGCAGACATACTACAATAATTCGCATTTGGGTCTGGCATATTCTCTTGGATCTCATTTGGACAATATTTTGCCATGATTGCTTAAATATCCATGTGAGCCTGATGCTTAAATATCCATGTGAGCGATTCAGGCTATCTGTGCCTATTGTTTTACAGTTCGAAAACATGGTCAGTTAATCGGCAAGGTTTGTTTTTCACTTAGTGCCGGTACATTGATTACGAAACAGTAAATATTCGTAGTCCTACAGTCTTTTTATATCGTGTCTAGACTTTCTGTTAGAACCAATAAACATGTAACATAATAATTAAATTACTGTTAATGTACCATTCGACCCAAACTAATCTAACACAGCTGAGCACAGGGACACCGTCCTGTGAAAGTCACGAATAGCCATGCCTGTATTGGCAGGGGAACTGGAGATATTGGCTCGTTTGTTACGACAAACTAAGGTGCAATTCTAACCTTTATTGAAAGACTTTCCCTATACACCTTTTTTCAGTTATCTCCTCGGTAGTTCTCATTTTTTGTTACATGGGGCGTTAAAACCATAAACAAGTTGGAGGCGCAAATTACTCAATTTTCTGCAGCGAATATGCAAGTTAAATTGTATTGAACTATTAACGAATTCGGCATAACAACACCATAGGAACTACTATGTCTCATTTTTAACATTGGAAATCTGTTGACACTCGTCCTGATTCTATCGAACGGCTGAATGGAAGGATGATATGCGAGTATGTCCGACTGTTTTTAACGGTAACATTTACAATTACTTAGTACACAGTCAGGCGCTAGATGGCGATGGTATGGAACATTTTAAATATTTGGACAATTTCAACTATTTTCAGAGTACACCTGTAGGTAGAATTATTTACGTTAATGTTGATGACGATTTAGTTTTGCTAAAATCGGAGTTGAGATCGTCTCAAAAGGCAAACCAGGATTAGCATTTACCTTGGGTGTTGTGTAACCGTAACGGAAGGATACAAACGGGAGAGTGTACGTGTGTTGCTGGTAAAGCAAAGGCTAAACGTGTAGTCATGTCGTGGTGCTTTTGTCGAAAAATGAATATGACGTGCGAATGAATATGACTGGAAAAGTTTGTACAGATGATCAAATGAAATGGAACAAAGAAATAACGAGAAATATCACACATAGCTCAATTAATAGCAAAGATTTCCAGAAGCCTAACAGAAACAAAGATGAGAGTGAGTTTGGAAGTGAAAGTGATGGAATAGAAGGAGACAGGTTAGAATTCAAGATGTTCACATTGAGTACAAGGCCTTTGTTGAGACTTAAGATGTAAAAGATTTATTCATGCTTGAAAATAGTACTATATATAAATCGTTTACTGCCACACCTCATCAAGTATTAAGCCCGGCACTTCATGGCGTTCATTCATTTGATGAAGGTCAGTGTTCTTGTGACAAGTGTTGTGAGTTTAATAAACAGTTTATACAACTTAAAGAAACGCAGATAAACAGATTAAACAAAAGCACCACTACACAGGCTAGCTCACATATCTGGACGGATAGTAGGAAGATGAGAATTACAGGTAGCACTGCACATAAAGTACCAGTTAGAGATACAACAAACCCTGATAATTTCATATGTGAGAGGTTAAAGCGAAAGCATTACTTCGGGAATATGGGATGAATATTTCCGACTCTGGAACTGCTGTATCACACATTGATCCATGGCTTTCTGCGTCTCCTGATGGCATCGTACAAACTGATGTAGGAAACTACTCGAGAGCGAGTGTCCTGTGTTAAGCTATGTATATGATTCCTTAGAAGCTTACTTTCATTCAGAAAAATATGATTTGGCAAGGATCAATGACACAAATCAGTTAAAACAAAGGGGAAGTAGAAGGTATTTGCAATGCCCGTTCGTCAGGTACTCGAGACTCTAAGCAGTCTGCCGTCCGGCCGAGTATCTTTCCTGACGATGCATTGTATCATTTATAAACATATCCGTCTGGTTTTTGGCTTGTGGCAAATCCTTCAAGAATAACTAAGCAAAGAAATCAAGTTAAAGTGGAAAGTTATTTGTAGACATTTAAGTGACAAGAAAACAATATAAAAGCAGCCTGATAGGTTACCTGTACAATGTTGAGATGAGTTGTCTCCCTTTGACTAATTGACAATGTGATTATAAATAAATGAGCAGGTTGTTGAATATGAAAAAATAGTTTTATCTCTTTAACGCATGCTTCAGACAGAAGCTACCTCATATCGGTTGTTAAAGATTCTCTTACTAAACTATTTAGCTGCACATAGTATTTTTGTTCCTAATACATTTCTCCTAAATTGCACCTAGCACATTTCTCCTATATTGCACTAGTACATTTCTCCTAAATTGCTCTTAGCATATTTCTCCTAATACATTTCTCCTTTACTCCTATTAATGTCATAATGACCTCCTAGTAAGTTTCTCCTCACATCTCCTTATATTACTGTTACATATTTATTCTAATTATCCTAGTGATCTCCTAATATTTCCCTGCAGGTAGGGCGTAAGAATTGTACCTGCTGCCCCCAATTGCATGATCGTAAGAGGCGACTAAATTTGGGACCTTATCTCTTCTCTCCTTTCTAAATAACTTTCTTCTTCCTAATGTCTCCCTTGACAATGCCTCACTTTTGGCCATTTGTTGAGCGTTCGCCCCTGTGAGGAAGGCTTTGGGTTCTGTCCCCTGGCCGAGACATACCAAAGTCTTTAAAAATGGCAGTTTCTACTCCTGCTTAACGCTCAGCAAATTAGGAGTGGGACGACTGGTTCGCCCGTTGTCAGTATAATGTGACCGGGTGGGGCGTCCTGCTGGGTGTCTTCGGCAGTATGTTTCAGTGAGGTAGCACTATAAAGTCGGCATCAGTTCCGCGCTATTACAAGAAGACAAACACGAACATATCTCAGCCTCCCAAAATACACACACATACACTACACGCATGCATCTTGCACACAGGTGAGGCCGTCCTTAAATGACCTTAGCTGTTAATAGGACGTTAAACAAAATCAAACAAACAAACAAATCCTAATATTTCTCTCCTAATACCTTAACATCAGCCCTCTGCTCCTTCACCACCTCTGCTGCTTAAATATATCACGGTCAGTCGCCTGCTTAGCCTGGTTTCTCTGCTTTGCCTGCTTTCGCTCTGTGGTCAAAATGACACTGAGCCTTCAAATCTCCCGGCATTCAATTTATATAAAGTGCTAGCCAATTTTATTGCTTAAAATTACCATCACGAGAGATCTCCCGCGTTAAATATACTAAGTGAATAAAGTCCGAGAGATCCGAGTAAAAGCTATGAGGATGACTCCCGAGTGTTACCGAAAAGATAAACAAATATGGCTGCCGTAGAAGAGGAACCGCTAAGTCTAAGACAAGCTTTCGACTCTAATGGACTTTAAAAGTTCTGACAGTATGATTAAATGGAATACACATGACAGGTATAATGTTATCTCAACACGCTGAACAATCGTTTCGAGTATAAACGTTTGCTTCCTGTAAAAATACAGATTACACCTGGCGGTGGAATTGTCGTCTGCTCATACACATTTGTTCAATAGGCACAGTCTTCACCTCGCATTTAAACACTTATATCGTTAATTTACAAGCTCACAACATAATACTACGATCTTATTTTGATAGAATACTTGTATCATGATACAATTTGATGAAATATAACAATATAAGATAATTTACACCCGAATTTCTGGTAACATTAATGAACAGATTTTGTGTTCATATCGGACTATGTAAGCTTTCAGCATACGAATCTTGGTAATTACAGACTTCAACAACATATCACATTATGATTTAAAATAGCATACGTATAGGATGACACAATTTCATAAAGTATAACAATCTCAAAGTATTCAATGTGAAATTCGTGTATAATAATGGAACAATAATACCGTCACTTTCTAACTACATGTACAAGACACAAATTTCCTGGATAATAGGCCAACCGGCATAACATTCCCCCCTCCTACAAAAATGTTTGGACCCCAAACAACTTCTCTTCTGTCTTCAATAAAGGTTGGTATAAAGATATATTATTTTTCATCCAAAAATTATCAGTAAGTAACACTGGCATATTTTATCTATTTATCTTTTGAAGAAAATATCCATAAAATATTCAACGATTATTTCCAAGATAGTTTTAAAATTTATTGATCTTAATTATAAAATATCAACTGTAACTGAAGTTTGAGAAGAAAGGGAAAAACTACATATTTGTCTATTATTGTCTCTGAAAATATCTTCTTCTCAATAACAAAAAGGCCCAGGTTACTGATATTGAGCCTGTAGCATGCTGGGATAAAGGACTACCAAGTTTGTTCAAATCAATGACCTTGACCCACTTCCAAGGTCACAGGGGTCAAATGTCGTTAAATCTTCAAACCACTTCTCAATAACCATGCTGGGATGAAGGACTACCAAGTTGGTTCACTCCTTTCTAAATAACTTTCTTCTTCCTAATGTGTCCCTTGACAATGCCTCACTTTTGGCCATTTGTTGAGCGTTCGCCCCTGTGAGGAAGGCTTTGGGTTCTGTCCCCTGGCCGAGACATACCAAAGTCTTTAAAAATGGTAGTTTCTACTCCTGCTTAACGCTCAGCAAATTAGGAGTGGGACGACTGGTTCGCCCGTTGTCAGTATAATGTGACCGGGTGGGGCGTCCTGCTGGGTGTCTTCGGCAGTATGTTTCAGTGAGGTAGCACTATAAAGTCGGCATCAGTTCCGCGCTATCACAAGGAGACAAACACGAACATATCGCAGCCTCCCAAAATACACACACATACACTACACGCATGCATCTTGCACACAGGGGAGGCCGTCCTTAAATGACCTTAGCTGTTAATAGGACGTTAAACAAAATCAAACAAACAATCAAATGAATGACCTTGACCCACTTTCAGCCTAATGTCCTTGTTCGACATTCAAGGTCACAGGCGCTATATGTTTAAATCTTTTTAATAGGTTATTATGAATCAAACACTGCTATTTTGCCTGTACATGTCATGTATCTGTATTTTAGTCCACTTTTAAGATTACAAGTGTGAGATTTATACCATGTGAGCGATGCAGGCCCATTGGGCCTCTTGTTTTATTTCAATTGTAACTTCACACAAGTCTACAGCTGACTTCTTAGTGCTTAATAATAGCACTGATTCAACATTTTAACATTACAAGCAAAGATTTTAATTTAAGTAAACTTTACCATGATACCAGGTGCATTTTTACATGTAAACAGGATCAGGTAAATATAATATTTCTTTTCTTTTTAATTTGTTTGTATTCAATCTTCAAAGATAATACAAATTGCTTAAACTCAGAAATAAACATACATGTAGTTTATGCTTGTAACTTCAAACAATATACCTTTTTTTTTCTTTTTTAATTTTGATTGATACATTTTTTTATGTCAAATCAATATATCAATTTTCACACTGCAAAACTGTAGAGTTTAAGCTCTATTAGATTAATTCCTGATGTTGCTGCTTTAATATGCTAGAAATATGAAAGCTAATCAAATACAGAATTTTCTGCTGTATGCAGTATTAATTTTAAAAATCATTCATATTGCATACATCATTGTAACCATACCAAACTATTAAGATTAGCACTGATGTAAACATATATACATTACATACCGGTAGTTATTATTAACATATCCAATCGGACAACATTGACAGTGGTTATTCCACACATTGACTCTACTTGACAATTGATTTCAGTTATCATTAAGTCAAAATCATTGCTTTGATAATTAACTTTGTTTCATGTAAAAGACTGAAACAAAACAGCTTTAGTAGCATTATCACTGTATATCTAAGGCCTACTCCAAAAGTACATAATACAAATAAGCAACTTCCTTGAACTTTGTTCAATTAACATTTTTAAACTGTCACATTTGGTCTTTTCAGAACTTTTCATCACATAAATGTGATATTGTCCACACAAGGGTCACTCACGGAATCCATGTAGAATCCTCTTCAATATCACAAGGAATATAAGATGGGATAATATTAAATATTTCCACTTCGGCATAGGTACACTGCTACAAGTAAAGGAACACTGCAGCTTTATACACCAACACACATGGTAACACAGGAACATATTCCTAGAACAATACTACCCAGGAACATGTTCATAAAACACTGCAACATAGGAACACTGCTACACAGGAACACGTTACTGGAACAACTACACGGGGACACTGTAACACTGTGACAGGAACAAAACTACACAGGAACACTGCTACACTGGAACAGACCTACAAAGGAACAGGACTTCACAGGAACACTGCAACACAGGTACATGGTACACAGGAACGCTGCTGCAACAACGGGAAATTGTACTCTTCAAGTAGTACCAAATTACTTCTCTTTTTATGACCACCCCAATAATCCGTTTCAAAGTTATTCCAAGGCATATAAAGCCTGCAAACGGGTGTTAATTGCTCTAACCAATCCTCCCAAATTATAAAATTCATCTTCCAGTCGCATTTCCTTCAGATATCTGATGCCCTTTGGTAATATGCGTGGATTTTAATATACAGTTATTCCGGAGATAATTTAAGATAAATCTAAAATGATGAGAGTCTCTGTCCAGAAACTACTTCCGAACGTTGTCAGGTCTGACTGGCGAAGCCTTTGATAACATACGGGCAAGCTTTGACTGGAGGTCCTTCAACAAAGTTGATCTAGAAGTACGGAAATCACTCCCACCAATATTCAAAACAAGTTGAGTTTCCTTAGCCTCTTGTAGTTCCAACAAATCCTCAGTGCCGGCAGAAGGCAATGCTTTAAAGAGGTCAAGATGGGGGTCACATCAGGGAGAGCTGTAATTACTGATGTCCAAGCCGCTCCTAGAGAGGGAACTACAGTCTTCTTGGAGGGAGGTGTAGAGGGTGGCGTTTTCTCATGTGTGACAGGAGGCGTTACAGGGGGTAGGATCGTCTCGCTTACCACTGTACGGACTGGTGAAAGTGACCTGCTGTCCGATGACTCAGATGATGATGATGAGTCTGAAATAACTGCCTTGGACATCACCTTCCTTGCAGTCTTCTTCGGAGACGGTGATCTTGATCGCGACGAAGAAGAAGCTGCACACAAGGAAACTTTTGGCGAGGGGGGTAAGGATGTGAATGACTTGGCTGGAGACACATCAGCGACAACATCTGGCTTTGCCCTCTTGTGAGGGGGTGACTCTCACCTGGAAGGGCGTCGCCTCCTCTGACCCTTAGCTGGCGCAGACTTAAACAGACTTGGAATAGCCGTCCTTCTCCAGTTGTCCAGCTGATTACGGGCAGCACTACCTCTGCTGCCATCCGGTGCCATACAAAAAAACACTGTGCCCCTTTACACTTCACCCTTGGGGTCATTGTGCGTTCCGTTGGCCTGGCGGGGGAAGAGTTTAGAGCACTGCTGGCACTCCCAGCGGAAGCCCGAGTGCTTCTCCTCCTGATGGCGCACCACTCCATATCTGCTGCTGAAATTAATGTCACCGCACAGCAAGCATTGATATTCCATCCGGGATACTAAACTAGCGCCTATCTCATAGTGGTTCTGTACTATGCGATGATCATATTTCTTTTTTCATGACATCACTGGCCTGTGTATAAGCTTCTTTCTTGCCAAATCATGGATGTCAAGCAATGTTTGCTCCAGGTTTATACATATTCAGTTTCTAATGTACTCTTGTGTTTTTCAAGTCTTCCTTACAGAAACTCCATTGTATGCATGAACTGACGACCTGTACGCCAACATCAACAGAAGTACGTATTCATCCCGATGCCTCTGATGACTTGAAACAAAAGATGAGATCATTGTGGGAATGGTTCTGTTCGCTCTCTCCACCATTCCGTCTGACTGTGGTCTCATAGCTGTAGTTCGAGTTTTCCCCATCCCTAAAAATTACAAGTCTCATGAAACAACTTTGACTCAAAGTTTGAACCCTGGTTAGTATGGATTAGTAATGGAACACCAAATACTGCTATAAAACGGTCCACTAGCTTGCTAGCTGTTTCTGCTTCCTGATTCCGAATCGGATACGCCTCAACCTATTTAGAAAAGTAGTCGCCTATAACCATGAGGTACATGTTTCCTCTCCTTGACCTTGGTAAAGGACCCATTACATGTATGTCAACAGAAAAACGTTCCATAGGTACACCAATATTGTACTGCTTCATAGGTGCTCGATGCCGTTTTGTTGGCATTTGAAGCACATATGTCGCAGGTTGAACACCAGTTTTCTACGTACTTGGACATATGTGGCCAAAATAATCTGTCCATGACCTTGGCTAAGGTCTTTTTAACACCAAGATGTCCTCGAGTAGGACTGTCATGCAACTGTTCTAGGACCAATTTTGTTAGTGATGCAGGTATGACTAAGTAAACGACAATCCTTTCCATCCTCACTTACTCTTCTGTTGTACAATAAACCATCATGTAACTCAAGCAGACTCCAACAGTACCAGTAGTACTTAACTACCTCTCCATATTTAGCTACATCAGCCCATACAGGCTTGGTACCTGACAATTTCCAATGAATAACCAAATCCAAATCTTCTCTAAGTCTTTAGTTGCTAAATTTTGTCCTGCAAGCTTTTCAACCTCGTTCTCTTTACTTCCCGAATGAACACTCAATGCTGCCTGGACCTGTTTCATCTTCACCTTTGGGGCACCACTGTGATCCTTGTCACTCAGTGTGTCGGAGGAAACTTTTTTAGACTTGAGGCTGAACTGACGAAACTGACTGGACCTGTTTCATGTTGACCTTTGGAGCACCACATTGATTTTTGTCACACCATGTGTCTGCAGAAACCTCCTGTAACATCAACTCTAACTAAACTGGCATCGACTTAACTTCTGGTTGCACCTGATCACCTAACAAAACAGGGAAACTGAGGAAACGAGACCTCTAACACCATCTTCAACTGCTACATCATCACTACAAGTGTCGGCTTGCACTGCCTCAACATTATTGGCAACACTGGGACATTTTTCATTTCCTCATTTCCTTACTATCTTGAGTTGAAATGTTTGGCTAACTGCGATCGTCTATATATATGAGTTTCAACTTTTCCACAAGTCTCGCCCCCTCCCTGTTCCATGCTCTCGCATTTCTGTTTTGCTCTCCTACATTAGGTACATTCACTTCTCTCGCCTGGTCTTCGGGACAGTGCATCTGCATTAGAGTGGATGCGTCCTGCTCTGTGTCCAATAGAAAAATCAACAGCAGCCAAAGTTTCCATCCACCTTGCCATTTGCCCTTCAGGTATATTGAAGTTAAGCAGCCACCTCAGTGCCCCATGCTCACTCCCCACAAGAATTTTTCTCCCATATAGATAATGGTGAAAATGTTTAATGGCACCGACAACAGCTAACATTTCTCTCCTGGTTACACAATAATGCCTCTCTGCTTTTGAGAAACATTTGCAAATCACCTTTTCTACCCCATCTTGTAGTTGTGAGAGTACTGCTCCCATGCCTGTGGCACTAGCATCAGTATCAAAGATAAATAAACCCTCTTGTTAAGGATATGACAGAATTTGAGATTTTGTCATGCTCTCCTTCAAAGTCTCAAAAGCTCCTTGGCATTCAGGAGTCCATTGGAATATACGAACTTTCTCTGTGAACCGGTGTAGAGGTCTGGCTATGTTAGCAAACTGGTGTACAAATTTCCTATAGTAGGAGCAAAACCCTACAAACTCCTCACCTCCTTCACACTTTTAGGTGGTGGTCACGCTTCAACTGACTTTACATTTTCTGGGTCAGTAGCTGCTCCTGATTTGTTTACAATATTCCCCCAAAAAGGTAACCTGTTCTTGTACCAAATTACATTTCTTGGGACTCAATCTAAAGTCTGCCTTCCCAAGTCTGGGGAACTTCACCAAGATACCTTCATCTAGATACAAAAGACACAGCTTCCAGGTTAACCCAAGCAACACCCTTTCAATAAGCCTCTCAAATGTACTTTGACTTTTACATAGACCTAAGGTCATTACCGTATACTTCCACAGGTCACTGCCAATAGAGAAGGCGGTCTTTTCCCTATCCTCCATAGCAAGACGTACTTGCCAAAAACCGGACTTCAGATCAAGTGTACTAAACCACTCTGCTCCAGAAAAGGCATCTAGCGTGTCATCAATATGTGGAAGTGGCTTGGAATCTGTGCGTGTAAGTTAGTTCAGTTTTCTGAAATCACAACAAAACCTGATCCCCTCAGCTTTAGGAACCATTATAATTGGTGAACACCATGGGCTTTCAGATGGCTCTATGATGCCCTTGTCTGCCCTTGTCTGCCTGCAATCGCTTAGCTAATGGAATCCTCTAGGGATTTCATCCTGTGTCTATTCTATGTCCCACTAAGTTTGTTCGCCCAATATCGACAGAGCCCTTTGAGAAAATATTTTGGTACTGGATCATTATTTCCTTCAAGCTGTCTTTCAGTTTAAAAGACAAATTCTTAGAACTTCTTTCATACAGATCTTTTTGGTGTTGAGGAATATCTCTCTCATGTTTCAAGCTTCCATCACTATTCTCTCTATCTTCAGGAAAAATTACAGGTTTATAATAAGTAGCTGTTACTGTATCCTTAAAGATAGTATATGGCTCAGTACCTTTATTAGCTATCCTAAGAGGTACAATACCATTCTTAGGGTCTACTCTTCTTGGCTACTCCATATATTGGCACCCCAGCAACAATCATATCAGTTCTGTGTGGTATTACCACATTTTCCAACATTGTAATCCTGCAACAGCAGTGTAATACTTCTTTAATTCATGCAACAAGGCACTTGTTCACCCTTCAGTAGTAAACAGTCTTTACTAAACATTATATCACACCCTGCTACGGACAAAAGTCCACCCCTAAAATTCCATCACTCTGTATATCAGCTAGCTATACTTCATGTTGAAAAGTATGAAATCCTATAAAAATGTTCACCTTTGCCTTCCCATGAAAGGGAGCTTTTTCTCCTGTTACAGTCAGCATTGTTTGTTTAACTGGTTCCACCTCAGGTTGCAAAAAATCCGGCCAACTCTCTACAATACTGCTCTTAAGTGTATTTACATTTGAACCTGTATCTACCAACATTGTTATCGGGATACCCTGTACTTTTGCTACCGCAAAGTACCCTTCATCGTTAGCAGTGTACATCTTTAATCTATTTTCTACTTGTGTTTGGGGCCTGGAATTTTCTGTTGCCGAGTTGTGGCCACTGAACGCAGTCAAACTCCGTTTCCCTGGTCCTGTCGTCTGTGGTTATCTCCTCTCTTCTGCCAGTTATATTGATTTCTTGGACTAAAGTTAGAGTTATTTCCATATCCAGAGTAATTGCCCCTTGGTAAGGATTTCTGTTTTGTTGTCCCTGGTTTATGTAATTGTTTTGACTTTCTCTTGTCTCCTCTTTTTCTTTTCAATAACCTAGTTCCTTAACTTTCTGTTCTAATTTCCTTACTGTTCTATGTCTTCTCATCTTGGATTTCAACATTTTTGTTGTCCTTGTCAAGACCTATTTTACGATCTTGTCTGCCCCTCTGCTTGTCTGCCAATCGATGTGTCTCAAAGCGAACAGACACATTTTCTGCTTCATCAATATTTTTAGGACTCATATTTTTCAAATGTTGTCTCATCTCGTGATCAGGTAAGGCCTGGATAAAGAAATCTAATGCTAAGACATCTGTTGATTTAGTTACCATCTCTCGGTAAGCTGTACGGGTCATTCTCTTAATGGACTGTGCCATATCAGCAATATATTCCTCTGACTCTGGTCTGAACTTGAGATGTAAATATTTCTGCATTATTTGCTGATCCAAACTTTCTGTTGAATGCTGCCACTACACTATCAAAACTCCTCTATGCCATTCAGCACAGCTGCAGCACAACCGGTCAAGCCTCCAGCAAGGTACAGGGATTTCTCATAGTAAGTCAAGTTGTTCAGCTCTGATACTAATTCAAACTGAGATTTATAATCTTCCCAGTCATCTTTTCCATTGTACGGTAAAGGTTTCATCTTTGCTTCTTGGTCTCCCATGTTTATTCTTCGGGGGAAATTTACATAAGGAGAACTAGCCCTGGGTCTGATATCACGCCCCTCGTCTCGGTCAGTTTCTCTCTTCACCCAAACCCGAGTTATAATTTCTATTTTAGTTCCGATAGGATTGACTAAATTCCTCCCTGAAATTCTCCATGTCTTTTCTCATTTCTCTTGTATTGTCTCTCATTTCTCCCCTTAATTCTCCAACATTATTTCTAAGTTCACCTCTAAAATCCATCGTTATTTTTCATTTCACCCCTCAATCCAGCCATATTGTTTTCTATTCTTTCCATAACCATAACAAGATGGTCTTAGATGTTATCCTCTGCCCTAGGTTCATCATTATATGCCTGCTCCTCAGCTACTTCCAATATAATCGTCATTATCACTATAATGTTAACCTGCTTCATCGGCAGCATCCTCTCTTTAATTGTCAACAACCTGTTCATTTTGTCTTATTGTCACAATATTTGAATCATCCATTTTAGTTTTATAGATCTAGTAATTCTTGCAAAATTTACCACCAACACCAGATTTTAATATGAGGCCATACCTTGTCTTTTACAGATACAACAACTGACTACAGCAACCAACTATTCTGCAACTGCAACCGGCAACTCAGCTTCCAACTTTTCTGCAACTGCTACCAGCAACTCAAATGTTGTTGTATCTAATTTTTAGACTATAAAGTATAAACCCTCAAATCCTCATATCCTGAAAACCTGCCGATGACGCCAATGCAAGATCGTCAGGTATTCAAGATAAGCAGTCTGCCGTCCGGCCGAGTATCTTTTCTGATGGTGCATTGTATAATTTATAAACAGATCAGTCTGGTTGTTGGCTTGTGGCAAATCCTTCAAGAATAACTCAACAAATAAATCAAGTTAAAATGGAAATGTATTTGTATACATTTAAGGGACAAGTAAACAATATAAAAGTACACCCCACAGCAGCATGAGAGGTTACCTGTACAGTGTTGAGATGAGTTCTTTCCCTTTGACTAATTGACAATGTGATTATAAATGAATGAGCAGGTTGTTTAATATGAAGAAAATAGTTGTATCTCTTTAATGCATGCTTCAGACAGAAGCTACCTCATATCGGTTGTTTAAGATTATCTTACTTAACTATTTAGCTGCACATAGTATTTTTGTTCCTAATACATTTCTCCTAAATTGCACCTAGTACATTTTTCCTAAATTGCACCTAGCACATTTCTCCTAACATGCACCTAGTACAATTTCTCCTATATTGCTCCTAGCACATTTCTCCTTTACTCCTAGTAATCTCATAAAATAAATCCTTGTGATCTCCTAGTATGTCTACCCTAATACCTTAACACCAGCCCTCTGCTCCTTTTCCATCTCTGCTACTCAAATGTATCACGGTCAGCTGCCTGCTTAGCCTGGTTTCTCTGCTTAGCCTGGTTTCTCTTCTTTGCCTGATTTCGCTCCGAGGTCAAAATGTCTTCGAATCTCCCGGCCCTCAATTTATAGAAAGTACTAGCCAAACATATTGCTTAAAATTACCATCGCGAGAGATCTCCCGCGTTTAATATACTAAGTCAATAAAGTCAGAGAGGTCCGAGTAAATACTATGATGATGACTCCCGAGTGTTACCGAAAAGATAATCAAATATGGCTGCCGTAGAAGACCAACCGTTATGTCCGAGACAAACTTTCGACCCTTATGGACTATACAAGTTCAGACAGTATGATTAAATGGAATACACATGACAGGTATGATGTAATCGCAACACGCTGAACAATCTTTTTGAGTATAAACGTGTGTTTCCTGTAAAAATACAGATTACACGTAGCGGTGGACTTGTCGTCTGCCCATACACATTGGTTCAATATGCTTCACCTCGCATTGAAACACTTATATCGTTAATTTACAGACTCACAACATAGTACTACGATCTTATTTGGATGGAATACTTGTATCATGATACAATTTGATGAAATATAACAATATGAGATAATTTACACCCGAATTTCTGGTAACATTTATGAACAGATTTTGTGTTCATATCGGACCATGTAAGCTTTCAGCATACGAATCTTGGTAATTACAGACTTCAACAACATATCACATTATGATTTAGAATAGCATACGTATAAGATGACACAATTTCATAAAGTATAACAACCCAAAGTATTCAATGTGATATTAGTGTATAATACTGACACTTTCTAACTACATGTACAACACAATGTTATGATCACACAATTTCCTGGATAATAGGCCAACCGGCATAACTTATTATCTTCAAGGTTTCTTAATATTATCCTCAAGTTCAACTAACTGTTCATGTTTACAACTTGCAAAATTTCAAATTAGTGATATGGACACCTGAAGCATATTAGGAGATTGAGATTAATTTTGATGTGGACTTCTATAGAAAGGAAATCCCAAGATTAAGGAAATTCGACTTTCAAAATTGTCTGCCAAGAATTGAAAACCAAAGAGTCAGAGAAAATAAAACATCTTTATTGCCTATACTTGTTATTGTTAACTACATGTGCTTGTTATTCCATTTTTGTTGAAATCTGAAAAACTGCATGTATTCACAAGTTTCTTACTGTTTGTTTGTTTGATTTTGTTTAACGTCCTATTAACAGCTAAGGTCATTTAAGGACGGCCTCCTCTGTGTGCAAGATGCATGCGTGTAGTGTATGTGTTTCTTACTGTTACAAGTAAATATAGGATCACAACAGCAATAATGATGATATTACATGTATACTTTCTACACTATCAACATTTAAAAAAATAATCTAATACATTCTCACGTTCCTTTTTTGAGAAAAGGCAATCAAAAAATCTGGCAGAAAACAAAGATTGACTGACATGAACATAAAAATATTTAACGCCACAATAATAACATTGTAACTTCTAAAAGACAAAAAGTATCTGCCCACCAAATGGGTAGGATCTGCATTATATAAGAGGTGTAACAAATGTACATCGTTATGCGTCAAATGAGGATTGAAAAAGTCTGTGATACAATATGGCAATATAACAAGAGGCCCATCGGTCTTAAAGGTCACCTGAGTTGTAATACAATTGTTGTTCGTTGTTTTGATATTGATAATTGTCAGGTAAAAAATGAAATAATATAGTTGAGTTAAAATCTGTTCTGAATATCTCTCTAAGTTAAAACTTGTATTTCAAACACTTTGTAATATAATTTAACAAATGAAAATCTACAAGCACTCTGAATAAACTGTAAAGCTTGCTATTTTTGTGTTTATATCTCAACAGACAGTACAGATTCAAGGAGTTGACCTTAAATGTCATTTTAAATGTTACTCATCAGCACTGTCATCTATTTTATATTGGACATTCTTTATTAATAAAGGACCTAGATTTGCTAGCTCGCTTTGGTAAATCTTTTTTGTTGATATTCGGCCGGCAGTTTATGCAGCGAAAATGGGATCAAACAGGGACATTCATCATGTAAAGTAACATGTGTGTCACATAGTGTAAGTCTCCTGTTAAACAATTTCTATCTATTGTTTGAACATCCGACAAAAGCACAACACTCTCCACCGCCGCCTCGGTACTTTGAGGTGTCCGCCATAAGTGTTTACCTTAGTAATCGTGACCTTAATGGCCGACTGATCATGTGATTAAAGATGAGCGCGCCTATTGTCGATGACGTAATATGCCAATCAAGTTGTGTATACGCATGTTGTCTCGAATGCGATTTGGACCAGTCGGGCATTTCAGCCGACTTGTTTTACCAACTTTAACATATACAGATTAACATCGCCCTACTTCTGATTTTTTTTATATTTCAACTCCTCCTAAATTATTTTAAAATGACTGTACTATATCAGATACATTGTTTACTTTTTATGTCGTTAAAGTCTACAAGGTATACTCATGCATGATAAGGTTATACTTCCAATAACTACACAAATACTCTTTTTGACATTGAAAGAGAATGGAATTCGTGACTTCCACATGACCGTGCCCGTTGTTCAGTAAGGCTGCTTTTGTTAGAGCCGAACGATACATACGCAGTAGTTATTGTAAAAGAATAAATGTGGCTTAAAAAGTTTGAAGATGCGGTAAAAGCCTATCTTTTGAACAAAAAAATCAAAAGTGTACAACAAAACCCCTGACAGTTGTATTACAAACAGGATACGGGAAGATAATGATTCATTCCTGTTCAATTTTTCTTCTTAAAAGCATTGTAATTGTTGAATTGCCAGGATCAGCCTGTGATTATAGTCTTGAATCGCGGTGTTCTTTGTCGACCAAGATTCATTATACTTGATGCACACTGTGCAGGTCCGAGGACAGTATGTCGTAAAAGGTGACTAATTTGGGCCTCCTGCAGAATTGTTAAGGTGACCGAAATTGATCTGAGTTTTCTGTGATATCTTACCGTCTTTATTTCCGTTTTGGGCCTGACCCCCTGGGGGCAGAGAGGCAGGTCCAATATTGGAAACATAGCAAATTCTTCAAAATCCTCCTTTTCTTGTAGGAAGGAAAGGATTTTGTCCAATTGCATATATATATAACCCCTGACTAACCATGAAATACATGTACAGCAACATCTGGCTATTTCATCTTCAATTTTGCTAACATTTCCAGGTGAGCGATACAGGTCCTCTGGGCATCTTGTTAACAGTATTATGCTATGTTTGTTTTTATCAATTGATACAAAGAAGTCGCAATCTTGATTTTTGATGGAAATGACTGAGCTCGGTCTGATTTGAAACTGCATGGTGTCATTACTTTTTAAACTGATTTTGCATTAAAATATATCTTGAGTGTTATATTATTACGCGTATATACGTTGTGGAGGTTCCAAGTCAAGGTCATCAGTGATATAATGACTTGCATTGCTGGCATGCTGCAGTTATTGTATAAAGTATACATGTAAACAAGTATTTTATTGTGTGTCATCCCTTATCAATTTATATGAGGACAAGATTAAGCAGTTTTCTTAGACACACTTATGTTGAATTTACATAACGACTAATTTGTATTTCATGTTGGTTATTGATACCAAATTGGGATATCGCGGCCTGTAAATAAAATACTCAAACATTAAAACAGACTAGTTTTGTTTTTTTTTATTTAAAAATACTAATTATGTAATGTTGTTTTTGATGATACTACAAAATTTAATTTAACTGGTTTTTCCTTGAAGCAATTTTACACGGAAATAAGGGTTACATGTAACACTTTTGAGCACTAGCCAGTAAAACGTATGTGGATTAATGTCACATTAATGTACCAGACACATTGCAAAGAGTTCTTCGAGCTTCGATAAATGTTTGTACAATTCCCTTGTAATCACTTTGGACTTAAGGTTAATTCGTAGTTAATTAGCAACGTTTGCTGAATTCGTTGTGTGAGTATGATTTTTAATTAGGGTTTAGGCTGGGATTATATAAAATATACCAAAATGATAATATTATTCATTGATTTATCTATCAACATTGCCGAATTAATGGTTAATTGTTAAATTCCCGAAGACACAGTGATATACATTTACCTTAATTAGATTTCAAATGAATCTAAATGTCATTATCAACATAGCTGCATAACAATTTCTAATTATAATCGGAAATAATGACGATGAACAACCTTATAATGTTAGCAGCAGTACTGGTTAATTATTAAATTCCAAAAAACACAGCGAAATAAATCTACCTAAATGCACGTTAAGTGCATTCAAATGGCATCATCACAAGATATGCAAATTTGTTTGTAACTGTAAATCTAGGAAAATGACGGGGAATGACTAAAGCAGTTTTCTTTTTTGCATTGTTAATGACCATGTATTGAAGATCATTCGCGGGTACAGTTAGTGATTTAAATGTCACAAGTTTGTCATTAAATAGTTGCATGGCAGAGTCATCGACCGAACATAAATAGACTTTATGCCTGTTAACGTTCGAGATAATAAATGAATTAATTCACTTATTTGTAGCCAAAAATCATCGGATGTTTGGCTATCTAAATCGCCCTTCGTCCGTGGTGCGTCCTCAAACAATTTGTATCATTGTAATTTTACAGAAATTACTGGAGGGATCTTAATCAAATTCAAACTAGAGATCCTTTTGATCTTAATACTGCTGTTTAAAAGATAATCTTCAAGGGGAGTTTATTGTGTTTCACATATTTACTTGTACAGTACTTAATTCCAATATGAGAAAGATCTTTTAAGTTACTCCTTTGGCCATCTTGTTTTTTATGATCACTCTCAAAATAACAATGCAAAACTTTTGATCAAGGGGAACCTACATATCAAATTTGAGAAATATCCCTCAATCACTTCCTGAGAAATAGCACTTCAATGTTAAATCCAAGACGGTCGCCTATCGGCCATTTTGTTTATCTGATCAGTCTCAAGAGTAAACAGGCATAACTACGGACAAAGGGAAACCTAAACATAACATTTGAGAAAAATGTCTCCAGTACTTCCGGAGAATTAGCGATAACTTACCTTCACTGTCAAGATCAAATACAACTGTATGTCAGCCATTTTATTTATCTGATCAGTCGCAAAAGTAAACAGGCACACTAGTACTACGGACCAAGGAAAACCTTCATATAAGTTAAGAGAAAGATCCCTTCATTTCTTTCTGAGAAATAGCGAAAACAGGAACAAGAATTTTCAGGACGGACGAACGGTGGTTTTAAAAGCCCCCCATCTGAGGTTGGTTAAAAACTGATTTCCTCTTGGTCCCTTGTTATTCATGTTCAATTTTGAGACTAACCAGATAATGACCAACTGGCGGCCGTCTTGGATTTTGAGGGTTAAGGTTTTTTATCACTATTTCGCAGAATGTACTGGACTGATCTTTTTCAAATTCAATATGCAAGCCTCCGTTGTGCTTTTGGTGTGCATGGTTTCTTTTTAGACTGATCGAATGAACAAAATGGGCGTTTCGGATTTTGAGGGTTAGGTTTTATTATCTCTATTTCTCAGTGAAGTGGTATTTTTAAATAACAAGTTCCCTTGGTCTCTAGTTGTGCATGTCTACCTCTGAAATTGTCCATAAAAAATGTTATCCGGTAGTCATTTTGGATTATGAATGTTTAGTTTTGTTATCCTTATTTCTCAGAAATTACTGGGGGGGGGGGGGGGGGGGGGTCTTTCTCAAAGTTTATGTTTTGTCCCCCTTGTTAAATATAACCCTGGCCCTGAATGCGAGTTCTAAACAGAGACATGCTAACATGACAGTCCACTTGGTCATATCTTACCGACAAAGGACCATTCAAAACATCGGCCATTTCACTATTGGACCCCTAACGCTCAGCAAACATATAACCTAATATAAGCATCTGAAATGCAGACAGGTCAATGGTGTCTTCGACAGTATGTTTCAGTGAGGTAGCACTATAAAGTCGGCATCAGTTCCGCGCTATCACAAGGAGGCAAACACGAACATATCGCAGCCTCCCAAAAACACACGCATACACTACACGCACGCATCTTGCACAGAGGGAGGCCGTCCTTAAAAGCTGTTGATAGGACGTTAAACAATACTAGACCAAACCATACCATAGCTTTCTTATCAAAAAAACGATAGCAAGAACCGTAAGAGGCGACTAAATTTGGGACCTTATCTCTTCTCTCCTTTCTAAATAACTTTCTTCTTCCTAATGTCTCCCTTGACAATGCCTCACCTTTGGCCATTTGTTGAGCGTTCGCCCCTGTGAGGAAGGCTTTGGGTTCTGTCCCCTGGCCGAGACATACCAAAGTCTTTAAAAATGGTAGTTTCTACTCCTGCTTAACGCTCAGCAAATTAGGAGTGGGACGACTGGTTCGCCCGTTGTCAGTATAATGTGACCGGGTGGGGCGTCCTGCTGGGTGTCTTCGGCAGTATGTCTCAGTGAGGTAGCACTATAAAGTCGGCATCAGTTCCGCGCTATCACAAGGAGACAAACACGAACATATCGCAGCCTCCCAAAATACACACACATACACTACACGCATGCATCTTGCACACAGGGGAGGCCGTCTTTAAATGACCTTAGCTGTTAATAGGACGTTAAACAAAATCAAACAAACAAATCAAACAAACAGATAGCAAGAACTGTTCTATTAAATTGTCAAAATAGAGAAAATATGCGTATTCAGGCAATCTCGAAATATATACGCCGTAGACAAGCGCAACGGACTGAATGTTCCAGAGTAGAATTGAATTGAACCTTCTTTTGGAAGGTTCAATACTGATAACAATTCTATACAATAACGTCATCCAAATATCCCACTGTATCACAACAACAGCGTCGGTCTACTCACATTCAAGGACGTATGGAAAAATGGACAGATATTGCTCTAAATTGATATACCTATATTTATTTGATTTTGTCATTTATATTTATCTTTAATATTTCTTTTTAATGTCATCATAGATCAGACAGGTTGATTTTATTTGAATACATGTAATAACGATATTAAACCTTTATCGTTCATTTTATTTGGTTATCGGCTCTATAACTATATAAGTGTCAAAGCTGCATGCATTTCGAACAATAATTATTTTTAAGCGTCATTCGTGGACATAAGGATCGATAAATGAGATCGTATGAAACGCAAACATTATTAAAAAAATAACTTTTTTTTCTTTTTTAGTCACCACTGGGGGAACCCCAGCGGGGACTATTAATTTTGGTTTCAGTCCCAGATTTTGACCTCCACTGTTTCAGCTTTCGTGTGTTTGCTTCTGTTGCTAATTACAAGCTTTTGGATAACTCCGATATCGATTTTAGGAATAGATCTTAACATACAACCAAAAGGCGGGCATTCCGAATTTCAAACTAAAGATGTTCCGAATATGAATCGGTCACCTTTGAGGTTCCCGAAGGGGTAGACTGTTATATTATATATTGCTATTGATTGATCGAGATGTTTAAGGCTGACCAATGACTATATTGGTAAAATTTCTTTTTAAACCATATTAAATTTTGGAATAAAAAGTTCAGGTAGAAAAGCTCAATAACGTCTCTTTTTCTTTATCATCTATTCACGGAATGACAAAAGGAAACGTCACCTAGCAAAAGGGCAAACTTGATTTGACATGCCGGGTTTGTGTTTGCCGCCGGCACACTACATTAAAAGCAAACGCGAAATTTGGCGGACACAAACAACATTTTGTATCGCTGTGCATTTCTATGCAGTCCGGCGAAACTTCTAATCGAACGGCAGGTGCCAAACATGCGGGATTAAGGGACATACGTAATCAGTAGGTAGGTGCCGCCTTCCCGGTGGTAAACGGCACGCCTGAATCAAGTTCGTCCAAAGTAAAAAGTTTACGACATTTATGGAAATTGTTTTATTTTTTTAATTTACATACCATTTTCAGCCGTCACATTATAATTTCAAAAGGGTGATATGTTATAAATAAATGCGCCATCATTCAAACAAATATTTCATCAACATTCATATCCCGCCTGACAACGTTTACAACTTTGGGACACTTTACGGCAGAACTTGAAATGGAAAACCGGAAGAGTGCAGGGTCATGTAAGGTAAGTAGAACATTGCCATATTCAGAATTTATAATAAAAGCGCTCGACACCGTTTAATGTTATCGTTTCTGCGGTGTGGTGACCTCGAGGTACCGGCAAAACATGGTATTGACATTGTATTCATTTTGAACAAGATAAAAAGTGTATTAAGCAAAACTGCATATTTATGCATGTTTTTTAATCGGTGATTAATTCTTATGTTTTCCGGACGAAGTTCCGGTAATTTTTGTGTCAGTTTACAGACGATGGCCAAACGTCTAAAATATCTTTGTGTTGTGTCCAGCCGGTCACATAGTAACGAGATAAAGCTTGATAAAATGGCTGCGCGGAAATATATAACGGGCGGAAACCAATGACTAGACGATATTGACAGTTTTACAAACAAATAATTTTTACTGAGAAGTATCAACTGATAATATGGAGTTAAATAACCACGAAAACAATACCAGTACAAACTAGTGATAGGGATTGGAAATTCCTTAATTATCAGCCTTTAGTTTTGGTGAAAATGATTTGCTCCAATATGCATGTTCAGTTCTCTTATATCATTTTTTTTTCATTTTAACAGATGAACTATCTTATCCTGGCACTTTGGCATGTTTGAATGTGGAAGGCCTTGAAATTGGGATGAAGAAGGCCAGGGAATGTCACAGAAATTAAAAAAAAATGAAATTATTTGCAGTGTTTGTGTTTTATGGTCATAAAACATGGAACATTTTCTTCAAGTAAATCAACCACATGCTTTCTTATTATATCCTAGTAGGTTGGCATGGTTACCTAAACAGCGTGTATGCATACCTGGTCATTGTTAGACCATTTTGATTGACAGGTGGAAATATGTCAGTTGTAGCTTGGTCAATGATTTATTATACTGAAATAATCATACAGGAGATGGGGTGACTTTCATGTCATTTTGACATATTTCTAGTTTTCTTATTATCTTATCAAATACTTGCCAGGAAATGTTAGTCATCCACCTCGGAGACGGACGCCGCCATGCCAGACAGATATTTATTTTATACTTTGAAGTGACGTCATTGGTTTTCATGGATGAGAGAAAACCGGTGAACGGTGGTCCACATTGTGTCAAAGCCGCGAATTACAGCCCAGAAGGAAAAGCAATGTTCTTAAGTTTCAAAGTTGTCAACAATTTCTCTATATATAAAAAACTGATAAAATAATGATGAAGGTCAATAAAAACATGTTGATGTATTCACAGTAGAACATTTGAAGTATAAAAAGGTTTCATTCTTATGTAGGCTTGAAACATTTTTCAAACACAAACACTTTTGTTCGATCTGTATATTTACAATTACTCATATCTTTTGTTTATTTTAATGGAGAAATGATTAGGTTACGTTGTTATTACTTACTTGATTAATACTTGTCACTCCTTCTGATACTACTTGGAACAGTCGATTGTACTTTAAACACCTACTTGAGAAAATAACAGTAAACTCAGAATAGTCGATCCTCTTGAGAAACCGCGTGTCAGAAAGAATTTTAAAGTAACAAGAAAATAATTATGGCTACAGGAAATGGTGACCAAAATGCACTATGCTCATTAAAAGGCTTACAAAGCCGCTTTGTGTAAATGTACAAGAATATGTCATGCTATGACTCATGAAATGTGTTTTTGAGCGTTTTGTGTCATGCATGAATGAACGTGTTACTTGAGTCTCAGATATGCTGCGATCCTATACATACTTTTATTCCTCCTTTGTATAGTTCTTATGTTACTAATTACAGTAATGCAAGAGGAGATGTTTAAGCTATATTTATCTTGCTTTGTTCAGCAGGTACAATTCTTCCGCCCTACCTGCAGGGACCCGGTACCTTGTAGGAATTGCCTGCGTGTATCTCCTGAAGTGATCAGGTTTTACTCGTATATCCTCGAAACTGCCTTTTCCTCTTCTAATCACAAAATATCCATACAAACAAGTTCCATACTTTCTGAGCTTTGTATACAGTTCTACCCTCTTGGTAACCTGTGTTTTTCGACGTATTCAACGACCACACGTTGACACCTTTTCTGCAACATCGCCCTCCATACTTGGCCAATAAAACATGGTTTTAATGTGCTACAAAGTTCTGTCTGTCCCCTGATGACCTTGATGATCATCATCATAACACTCAAACACCTTGCCTTTCAATTTATTTGGCAAAACCTCCTGTTTCAACTTAAGCTTGTCTTCAATATTCACATGGTAAAAAATGCCATTTGCCAACACTAACCTTCACCATTATCTTTACAACTTACTAACTGGTTCCGACTCTCCCTCTAGTCGCGTACCTAGTAATTTAACACCTGCAGTTAATAACTGCTGAGGTCATCTACCTGTTCTCTGAACCAATCTACTAGACTAAGGCTATAATAACCCAACACTTGGTCAAATTATGTACCTGGTATCTGTACAGAGTCGGTAATCACCAAACTCTCTGCTAACGGCAACTTTCCTCTGTCAGTCACTGCAGTCTGACATGCAGCCTCAACTGTATATGGAAAAAGACATTCCCTTTGACTAAGTTCCCTGGATAACCCATCATCATCCTTGTTTGTCTTACCGAAACGGTAGATGATCTTGACAGTATAATTTGCAAACTCAGCAACCAATCGATGGCTGGTAGCATCTAACATGGCAGTTGAGGTAACTTAGGTCAGCGAATTATGTAAAGACCTGGCATTGTCGACGATAGAGATAATCTTTAAATTTGTCGGTAACTGCCCATTGCATTTGTGCTTTTGTGCTGGGTATAGTCGTTTGTTGGGCTTTAACCCTCGACTAGCATAGTCTATTATCCTCTCCTTACTGTCCTGTTTACGATAATTTATAAACCAAAAGAAAAAAGTATATCAAACTGGAGAAATGAAATTTATACTTCTCCGAAAGGAACCAATTATAGAATATATAAGTACGAACTTTGTTTAGAAAAGTACTTACTAGAACTCCCTCCGAAACTAGCCAAAGAGTATTGTAAGTTTATAACATGTTATAATAAGTTACCAATTGAAAGTGTTGGGTGGTTCAATATACCACGTGAAAATAAATTATGTAGTTAATTTCATTATCTGTTTACATGTTCACATCAACCAATTCTCAATAGTAGGCGAAAACATATGTCCAGATATTATTATGAAAGACCAAACACATTTAAATATCATACATTATTCAACTATGTAACACAACATGAATTGACATTATTGGCTACATTTATTACCAATATTAATGACATAATTAATTTACAATACTAATGTCCATCCGGCTCCACCATGCATTATTGCCACCCATTTGTATATATGTATTCTGTACACTGTATTGTTTTTGAGAATAAAACAATTGTCATTGTCATTGATACAGTACTGCCCCAAGACCGTCCAAAGAAGCATCTATATTCAACCTAAATGGCTTGTCATAATCGGCCTAGGCAAGAATGGATAAGTTTATATATTATATTTGATAAAACGCCCTATCAAGCTAGAATAAACCACTTTGTCCTTAAATGATCTTAGCTGTAAAATAAAATAAAAAAAAACACTTAACGGTATTAACAGCTGTTGACCCAAGCCTCCCCCTCCCTTATCTGCAGTAATATGTAAAAAAAACACGTCAATCATTGTGACGTCACAAACGAAGATCATAGACAAAACCACCAACTCAAACTCTGTTATCTGATCCGAACTTGTCAATTATCAAGATGCCACCTGCGTATTTTCGTAGTATGTTTCCAGTAAATAATGTTACAATGCTGGTGCAGGTAAAAGTGTCATTGTCACAGTACGATTACTTCTCGATACACATAGCTCCCATCTCCTGAGTTCCAAAACATAAATGTGCAAAGGCCTAGATTTTTGACTTTGCATTTTAAGAAACAGTTTCGGGTTGTTTAAAAACAATGTACATAGTCCCTGTACTTTTTTCACATATTCATCAATCACATATAATTCGCGTTGGGAACGTGCGTGATCGAAGAGTTTCGTATTGAAATGTAGATGCAGGCCGAGACCGTCACAGGACACTTAATTTACTAGCACATCATACAGAGTATAGCGCTTCGACCCAACAATTGCAGACCAGTTAGATCATTCACATGCCATACCAACTGAACGCCTTCAGCATAGCATCCTTAAGACGATTTAAAAACGCTTATAAAATGTTTATAAGATCGCAGTTGCAAATTAATACGAATAGATGCGTGGCCAACAAATTACATTCAATTAAACCTGTTATTGGTTATTTTATGGCATAGATATAGAGAAAGGCGCCGAGCTGATGCTATCATGCCTGTTTCCTGATTTGTCATTACGAATTCCCATTTACCATTTAAAGTAAAACACATGATATAAGATTGCGGTGACCTTCTGGCAACGCGAGACAATTTCCAACATGAAAACTGTTTGGTTTGCATACCTGTTGCAAAACCCCCATAATACCCTTTAATTGTTGAAGTCGGCTTTAACTTTTTTTTTTTTTTTACATTTTCGGATGGTTATTGTCATTTGGTTAAAATATTTGAATCGACAATTAATTTGTTCCAACGACTTTTTCTTTGTTGATTGGCCATGCAGAAGCTTTGATATTATACCCCGGAACGGAGTTTTGGCGGCTTTGCAGAGTATTTCAACCAACAAGCGATGTATGTGGAGCTTAAGACATCGATTACAGAAAGTAAGTCAACCAAACATAGAGACATGACGTAATTAGTAAAATAATTGTAAGAACATAGTTCCTACAGCACACAATCTAACATGCGTCTTTACATAACCTAAGTAAAATGAAAACAAATCCGAGAACGTGCGCATCAAATTTGGTGAACATCCGATTACTTGTTAAGAGATGGTGCACGGAAACTAATAAATCGTTCTGCTGAACGTAGCTTCAATATTTATTCGCGCATATACGGCAACGGCTAATGCAATTGTTGCCATTTCTCCACGAAAATATGCCCTATTGATTTGTTTTTATTAAAAATTTACAATAATAGAGGTCGATATATATCGGGAGTATACCACTCATGCAGTTGGGTACAACAGGTATATTCTTTCTCCTAAACTGCACAAGGTAGAAGGAAAACGAAGAAAATGTCCCAAGCAAAGGAATGTTTATACAACGTACCAGGAATCATTGAAACTGTTTCATAAGATCATCTTGGTATTTGAATCGTTTGTACTTTTATGTAGTGTACATGTCACTTGCAAGCCCCCAGCACCCCTTCTCACTCTCGTTAATTATTACTACAAAATTAGACATTAAACATAATTACAACATGCTGTCCATATTTAAAATGTAATTTCTATTTGAAGGAAGTGGATAAGCTTTAAGCTTGATTCCGTATCCTACTTCTTCATTTTCTCGGGTAAATTTGTCAACATTGTGAGTTAATCAAAAGAAATAAGATAAAAGTCTACACTAATGATAGCAGTAGATCATATTTAGTTACTGCAAATACAGGGGCCTTATTAACATACATTTGAATACAATAGGTTAATGATTTTCCAAAACGGCAATTGGGCTTTTGAAGAAATTTAGATTGTTTACCGTTGTTTACCGTAATTTACCAAACAGGAGTCCCATAGCGCTCACTGGATAATTAATTGAAGGAGAAAGATTTTTAAAAAAATACCTAAAATTCCCTTACTGGGTCCTGCCCCCAGAGGGCCACACCTTCCATTTATACACAATGTAGTTTCCTCTGCGGCGGAACTAGGCTGAGTTGTTTGCCTGCGAGCAGGTATCTCGATTGGTAGAGCATTCGTCTAGAGTACGGAGATTTTTAGGTTCCAATTCCGTTCTAGCCGTGCATTTTTCTTCTACTGTTTAACAGTCTATGAATTCGCACGAAAACTTCATTTAAAGCACGTTTTTTAACAAGCATAAAATGGATTGGTTATATCCAAATTACAGTGCAGCGCCTTTCCACTCAATATTGTGAAAACTCCCTAGCCTTTTGGTTTTGTGAAATTCAGTGCGCAAAATTGTGAAAAAACCCGATGCGCGAGATTGCAAAATGATGAAGAAAAACTGAACTTTGGTCAATAAGAGACTATATATAAGACACCAATCATACATAGTCTAGTAGTCAACATTCACAAAAACACAGCAGCATATTTTGATTTTTTTTGTATATTTCAAAGTTTTCTTAAACTTATAAGATGCACATAACATAGTGTGTCACTGTGATCTTTAGAAACTATAACACGAAGAAAGGCATATGGCCGAACTGTTGATTTAAAATAGTGTATAGAACTAATAAACATATTCAATATTTCAATTATAAAATGAGAGCAAATGACTCATATGACGCATACCGACTAAAGCCGAAACAACAGAATAAAACTGGGGGTGCGAGTGAGTGTCAGAAAAGTTTCGGTTATTAAAGCCTCCGAAACAGAAAGTACATTTGCGAATGCAAGCGTACATTTCATTCGTTTGTTATGTGAATTTTTTCGCAGCATTGTGAAAAAATATGGCTTTTTCAAATTGTGAAGTAACCGAAGATCCGCCTCTAATACAGTAGTTGGACAGGCGCTGCCGAGTGGTCTTATTAAGGTTTTGTAAGAAAACATAACGATGAATTTAATTTCTGTTTTGTAAAAAGATTTATTACCCCGACAAATTTACATCAACCAGAAACGCTAGCATGTTCTTAGTACCTAAATTAATTTTCATTAAAAAGAAGAATCTGTTTACTCGGCAGACAAATGCTTATTTAAGTTTTATAAGTGATTCTATGGTGATAACATCATTTTAGTGTGTATTTTAACACAAAGATTCATTTTAAGTCGGTGCTGTTGCTATCATGTTGCACTCTACGAGAAATGATTCATGGGAAGGCGGCGTATACATACTGTTAATGAAATAGAAGAATGTAGTTTCGTTGGGGTTGATAAAATGATGATAGGTTTATGAGGCAAACACCTGTTTGTAGATGTTATCGGTTTGATTGTATGTCAAAACATCACTTTTATGTTTATTTTATGACAAACGCCATGATGCAAGCGTACATCAAGGAATATGTTTGTGAGAATCTGGGTTTTCAAACTATCATAAATGCTTATCAGAAAATGCTAAAATACCTATTTAATTCTTATCAAAATTAATGTTATTTAAGTATGCATTGCTCTGGCAGAACGTACATTAAAATTCTGCATAGTTCGACAAGGAAGTAGGGGTCATTCTCAACTGCCAGACGTGGTTATTGAGGACAGTTAATGAAAACTCGGTGTAAAATTAAAGATTAATACAGTACAGGTTCACTTCCTAAATGAGGTATATGCCAGCATACATCATTTGTAAATCTAATGACAATAAAGCCGCTGTGATTTCGTTTAGTTTTTATAGAATAGAGCGTCCTCTTAACAGCTGACATAGTTTAGAATGTGCCTCTGTGAAAAATATGTATGGTATAGTGAAGTCGTCACCTTGAGAAAGTGAAGATCTGATGCATTGCATTCTGTGACAGTATACTAACAACGGGCTAACCAGTTGTTACCGTTAGATTATAGAACGATTGTCGTTTCCTATTAGTTCTTTGTATCTCTAGGCAATCGTCCTCATATGATCTTGCCTGTTGCGAGGACGTTGACAGCAAACAGGCCCGTGTAGGTAGGGCGTACGAATTGTACCTGCTGCCCCCATTACATGATCGTAAGAGGCGACAAAATTTGGGATCTTATGTTTTCTCTTCTTTGTCCCCTGGCCGGGACAAACCAGAGTCTGTAAAAAAGGTAGTTTCTTCTCCTGCTTAACGCTCAGCAACTTAGGAGTGGGACGACTGGTTCGCCCGTTGTCAGTAAACTGTGACCGGGTGGGGTGTCCTGATGGGTGTCTTCGGCAGTATGTTTCAGTGAGGTACATTGTAGCACTAGAAAGACGACATCAGTTCCGAGCTATCACAAGGAGACAAACACGAACATATCTCAGCCTCTCAAAACGAATACACTACACGCATGCATCTTGCACACAGGGGAGGCCGTCCTTAAATGACCATGGCTGTAGCTAGGACGTTATGCAATATTAAATCAAACCAAACCAAACCAGACCCCAAACAAATAAGCAAATTATCAACTAAAATAATCAATGTTTAGCAAGTAATAACAAATACTGTTTTAAAGGATTTTGGCAAGTCCCTGCTTTGGAAATTAAGGCCGAAAGTAAAATATGTCATTGAGAGGTGCTTTGAAACAAAAACAAATGATGGGAAATAGATATCAAACAGTTTTGTGACCGCACAACGCACCAAAAATAGCGTGCACAAATCTTGCGCACACCGTCCACTCATGGTTCGCACAACTGTGCGATTTGACAATCGTTCGCCACGTTGTGCGCTTCTCTCCGCACAAAACGTTGTCTGCTTCTCTCCGCACAAAATGTTCGATGAGGTAAAATTAGTTTATCAATATAATGGAATGAAAAAATCCGGAAGGCTCGCATTGAAAAAGGAACACTGTATTAATAATTTCCAATCATATTATTTAAGATTATGTTCAATTTTACAATGCGTGTTACATAGTATGAACGGGTTTGGTTACCAGGTAACAGAACAGGTAAATACACATTTTATTGAGTGATCGGATTTTTACCTTGCGCGCCCTGTGCCTGACATAGAGAGCTAAACTATGATACCGTATGACTGTTATGAAGACACAACTGTGCGTTAAGTTTTGTTATTTGCATTCGTTTTGGTCTACAGATCTCCTAACCTGGATTTTCATCCCCGCAAGTAGGGGATCAGGAAAAGAATAAACTTATGTTACCCACTTCATGTATCGTAGGAGGCGACTAGTGTGTGAATTAGATATTTGCTTTGGTGTCCTCTATTTGGGGTAGTTATTATTCCCCGATAAACGTTCAGCATGAAAGGGAATTGCAACCACTGGTTCACCCGTTGTCAGGATAATGTGACCGGGCAGAATGCTGTGCTGGGTGCCTTCGGCATGGCGTTTCCGTGAGAAAGCACTATTAAGTCGGCATCCGATCAGCGCTATTACAAGGAGGCTAGCACACCAACATACCCGGTCTCCTGCATACACACACGCAAGTACTACAAACGTGGAGGCACGGCATTAAATGACCTTAGCTGCTAATAGGACGTTAAACAAAATTAAACCAAACCAATCACCTGGATTTTCACACCTTGACGAGTTACGTAAGTGTCCTGGCTAGGTAAAACTACGGTCCGGGTACAAAGCGGCTACGTTTATGTAATATATATGTGATGATGTATGTTAATTTTGTAAAAAGAACAGCACAATCAAATGAATCTTCTGCCACGTGCTTCCATTTTTTTTTATTCACCGCAAGTTCTCTCTAAAAAAAAAGAAGGTACATTCCAATTCTGATACATAGGACCCGGAGATGGGCATATTCCGGAATTCGACTTCCCTACATTTCATCACCAGTATACAGCCATATACACAACATCCCGGCCCCAATTTTAAAATTTTAGATACGCAAATTTTATGACTGGCGATGAAATGCAGGAAAGAAGAACATTTTACAAATCTATAATGAACAAATTACATGAGGAAGCAAAAATAGGAAAAATACCATAAGACCAACCTGCATAATGCATTTGAGGCATAGTAACAACTACTTCAAATATCCATCAAGAATTATAAGCAGGAACCAGCTATAACAACTGTATGGTTTCCTACAAACCAGTAGAAAGTACAAATAATGCACTCACTATGTTTTAGATAATCAAAATATAGATGGGAAAATAGAGAAATTATGCAAGACCATCATTTCATACAAATCACTTACAAAATTACCCTGCGCAAAGGTATACATACTCGCACACATACACTGTCTTAAACAATTTGTCAGATTTCTCAACATATCTGATATAATACATTTAATTTTCTGGCATAAATCAAAAT
>NW_018406415.1:1394151-1394704 GCF_002113885.1 Mizuhopecten yessoensis
ACATGCAACAAGATTTTAGCATTTGATTTGTTATTTCATAGATGTATAATATTTGAATGTTCAATCAGCAATAAACACCACATCATTCAAGATTATAAAATGGTTCACTATGGTATATATTTTTGTCTTAAAGTAACTTCATTAATAAAACAAAAGAACACTAATTACACTAAAATCGGATCAATGCAAGGCATGTATTCTCAGAGGAGACATGGTGAATTGAAAATGATCAATACTGCAGTATGATGATACTATTCTATAGGATGACATATAAACTGCATATTATAAATGCAGTAAGATGATAATGACATAATCATACAATTGTCCAAAAATGTGGAATTCTTAATATGTATCACACAAGTATCAAATTGGAATTCTTAGTAGGGATATGGTAGCTTTAGTAGACACCCATTATTTGCCACCATCAAATTTGTATGAAAACTCAGTAGAGATTACAATTTACATGCAAAAACCGAAATGTATACTTGTACATAGTTTGAAAATAAAACATAATTATTCTATCTGTAAACATAATTTTCATTCATGCAAATTA
>NW_018406415.1:1397037-1482994 GCF_002113885.1 Mizuhopecten yessoensis
CCCCCGGGGGTATCCCGTTTCCCTGGGCATTATTAGAAAGTGGGGGTGGTGTATAGGGTCCATGCTGAATGTTCTGAACACAGGGTATACCTGGGGGCAAAGCTGGAGGGGGTTTTGATGTATCTGCTGCTTGAAATCTTTGACATTGTACTGCAGGGTGGCCACACTGTCCACAAAGCTGACATTGCACGTCACACATAGGGTCACCTTGACCTCTCCATAAACAATCTCTCTTTCGGTGACCTGGACCTTTACAGCGATAGCAGATCAGTGTCCTTGATCTATATGCGCTACTTGTGGTGAAGAACTGTTAATCTGGCGCTGAAGGTTGTCCACAACAATGGTTAAATTCTTTACCTGGTCCCTCAGATCTTGCATAGTGCCCTGTTGAGTATCAGTAGTTTGTTTTACAGCAGCTTCATATGCCTGTGGGTGGATGGGTTGGGAGAACTTGCCCTCCTAGTCCTGGGAATGACTGGGTCCGATACCCAGCTGCTGCTCCACACTGTGCGGAATGTAGGGCTTCTGAAAGTGTAGGACACCTTCCTACACAGGATAGATCATTAGGGCCACCATATGGTCGGACAAAACAATGCAAAATAAAAAGAGCAAACAAACTTAAAGGTGAAAAGACAAACGTGAATTTGAATATTGAAAGTGGCTGTGATGACTCAAGTTTTATTAAAAAGACCAACAGCTTTCAGATGTAAGAGACAGTTATGTTTTCGAAATGAGATTTAAGACATGTAAACGTGCGGCTGGCATTCACTGTTGAATCATTTGTTGATACATTTTAATGCCTTTGCTCTTCACATCTACAAATTTTGAAATCGCACAGAACATTTTCATTATCTATTCAAAGAAGAAAAAGGAACATTTCGTTCAGATGTTAGGTTTTTACATCCTCATACAAATTAAACTTTGATGAGATTTTTTTTTTTAAACTATTCATTCGTCGAATATGAAGTGAATCCGAAAAGAATCATGACATAGAGTAATGTGTACGTGTACTTTTAACACACTCGAGTCCAAAAAGGAGATAAGGTTGTGTTATCGAACAACTCACCACAATTGTCATGCGCATATAGTGCGCACAATTCGGGGATTTAACAATATATTGTGCACATATGTTCGTTAGGGTGAAATCGGTAGATCGATGTTGTGGTTCCTTGGTTGTATAGGGTTGAACGTCCTATCAACAGCTTAGTAGTATAAGGACGTACCTCCTTGTGGGTTGTATATGCTTGCATGTGTATATACATGCTGGAGGCAGGGTATATTTGCGTAATGAAAAAATTCGGACTGATGCCACTGCATAAGCTCACTTTGCGTTTCTGGACAAGTGAGCTTATACCCGTGTAAATCGGTTTTGTGTCACTTAAAGAGTCATTTCGTCCATTATTTTCAATTGGCCGAGTCGACGCGGCAAAAAAAGTTTATAAGATGTATGACCGTAGTATTAAAATGAATGCTTGTCCCCCTCCCCCATGAAAAAATAAACATCGTAAAGATTCAATGCTATACAGTATTTGATACATTTCCCTGGCATATAAAATACAAATGTATCTTTGTTTTGATTCATAACTGGATTATTACAATGTTTTACTTTATTACTTTATATACGAAAACAGATGATTTAATGGACTCAATACTTTTCAATCTATCTTCATCAACAATCAGGCTATGCATAAAAATATCATATACTCCAAGCAGGTCTTGCCTGGAATGAACTATCTGCATTACATCAGAACAGAGGCACTCATTCTTACACCATTAGCAATTAGCAACACTCGTATGGTATATCGTCTAGGCAAGTCGTACTCTTACAAATTTACCCTATCATATGTCTAATAAACCCTCAGGCCCGGATGTCATTTCACGATTGGACTACTTTTTATCCGGAAGCTTTGGAGTAATATCACTACTAAATGACGTTTCAAATCGATGTTTAAGGATGAAATTAAGTATCCATGAACGTATCCCCGTTATTGTATACCCAGATGCGTGATGTGTCTGATCTGAGCTGACTTAAGAAGATCAGGACTCCGACAGCCAGGCTCAATATTTGTCCGAATATAGAATCGCACGACTAGTTTAACCGAGCATGACATAAATATTTATCACTCTCTTCCGGTAGCCCCCAGAACTGTTTCTATCATGTTTACGTGTTTTATTCACCACGACCACGACAACAAATATCTTTTCAAACTTTTTTTCCTCAGTTTATTTTATCTATTCATGTCGTAATACCAGGCCTTCAAGGGTATTTGCAGTGGAATATCTTGCCATCTAACTTAATACAGTTTTTGTCAACCAGGAACTCAGTCATTTTCACAATACCATCCTCGAAAGATGAACATAAGGTCGCTTTAGCCATTGTTGCGAAAGATGCTGTTTTTCGATGCCGACTGCTAAATGACGCAAGAATATTCTCTGCGGAAGGCCATGCTATCTATTGAGTCCATTACTATTCTGATTCCATATCTGTTCCATAGAACACTCGCAACAAAAATCCGAATAATATTTCAGTTCGTAAAATATAAATGTTTTTACATGGTACAGCTCGGTTGATTGATGTTATGGAATAAAAACATCAAGAAAGTTCAGAGTAAAATATGGTGCATCAAATACGAATAAAATATCAGATTGGTAGAATTTTATTGACTTAGATATATATTATTAAAGTAACTGTTTTATTTGTGTGTTACGTTTTGTGTGGAAATCAAATCTTCTTCATGATTGACTATGAACGCGTTACCTGATAACTAGCAGGTAACTTGTAACAGGTGGGGATGCTTTGTTTACAATTTCTCGACGTGTACAGTACGTACATGAATATGACCATATATATTCACACTTGTCGATAATGGTAGTTTCAAACAATTTTAGTACGCGAGGTATCAACTACTGTTAAGATGAATAGATAACCGTATAAATCTGACTGAAATTTAGCAACATGCTTAAATTAGGAAAGATATGTTTGGCCCTAAATGACTCGCATTGTCGATGGGCCGTTAACAACACAAAAACAAAACAACCATTTCCTTAATATACAGTATATATCAACCATGATACCTAATGAACAGCTGAACGATAGGTAGTGCACAGTTCTGCGTACGCAAGTATCGCAGTTTGAAAGAGTGCATACATCGCACACTTTGCGATCCCGCAACTGCATTACGGTCACATGTCACATTGCATCAAGCTGGTTTTCCGGACATGTGCAAAACAAGGTAATAAAAATGAAGTTCGCGCTGCCAAACGGTTTATTGGTACCACCTGCTGATTTGAAATAGTTAATAACAAACTTTGCATTGGCAACGCAGCAAAAGAAATTTGAAACAATGCGTATACAACTTAGTACATGATTAAAAACCTGAATGTTGTCCTTGCTGTAGAGAAATCCGCCGCAACGGGATTGTCCTTGCCCATCTTCATCATTCATTTATTACCTAATCTTATTGATTGAAGCACAAAGACAAGCATCAGCGCATGGCATGTCACGGACCATTTACATTAAAACAACTGTTACTTAATTGTATTGACAATGCGAGGATCTATTTTATAACATTATGAACAATCTCAAATCTTTTTTGTTGTGTCAACAGTTCAAATTGACGTTTGCCTTTTACTTTTTCGTTTATTTGATGTTATTTCCTTTAACATTTATTGGCTGTTATGACCCCTTCGTTGCTGATAGGCTGTTCAGAATGTATTGCTAACAGAATAAGTTTGTCCTCGAAACACAAATGTGATGCACAAATATAATGACATGGATCGCGAAAACCACTTTTATTATTCAAGTTGACGTTTGTCTTTTACCTTTCATATTTTATTATGTATTCATTTTTTGTTTTTGTCGACCTCTCCAGTGTTGATCGACCGTGAAGCATGTAACAATCCTTATTAAGTATCTTATTGTACGTTTACAAAACTCTTCTTTTTTGAAGCTATCATGCCAAAATCCTTACTAGGGTAGAATGCATACTTTTCTCCCCGATAACATATGCTTGAAACGTTTGTTTGGATTTTTAGATTTAGCGTCAAAATTACAGCCTGGACGTCCTTTCATATGTGTTATGTATGCCGAAGGCGGTATCTGGATTTTTCGCCCCCTTGCTATAGCGAAGATATGGCGCCGTTTACCGTGCTGAAGGTGTCCAGCACAGTGTTTCCCCGCCCACAGTATACTGCCAAAGGGTTACCAAGTTGTTCATGTGGTTTAACATTTATGGGACAGCCAGGTATATATGAAGACGGGTGCCTAGAAAGACACACAAGAAAAGAAAGAGCAGGGCAGAGAGAATGGAGAAAATATAGATCCCACATTTGACAAAGAGGTACAATGTAGCACATCAACTTATCCCCCCTCACAGCTGTGTTACCGCGAAACGGTTTAGTATTGTTTAACGTCCTATCAACAGCTAATGTCATTTAGGGACGGCCTTCCCTGTGTGCAAGATGTATGCGTGTAGTGGTGTATGCTTGTGTTTTTGGGAGGCTGCGATATGTTCGTGTTTGTCTCCTTGTGATAGCGCGGAACTGTTGCCGACTTTATAGGGCTACCTCACTGAAACATACTGCCGAATACACCCAGCAGGACACCCCAACTGTTCACATTATACTGACAACGGGCGAACCAGTCGTCCTACTCCTTAATTGTTGAGCTTTAAGCAGGAGTCGAAACTATCTTTTTACAGACTCTGGTATGTCTCGGCCAGGGGACAGAACGTAAAGCCTTCCTCACAGGGGCGAACGCTCAACTGAAGGCGAAAAGTATGACATTGTCAAGGAAGATATTAGGAAGAAGAATTTGTGTTAGAAAGAAGAGAAAAAAAATAGATCCCAAATTAAGTCGCCTCTTACGATCATGCAATGGGGGCAGCAGTTACAATTTTTACGCCCTACCTGCAGGGACCCGCGCAACGCAAGAACAGCGTGCGCACATCGTGCATATTTCGTGCACACACCATCCGCTCATCGTTCACAAACGGTGCGCACAACTATGCGGTTTCACAATCGTTCGCCCCGTTGTGCACTGTATATGAAACAAATTATCATATTAATAATGTATTTGTTCAATTTTACAATGCGTGTTACACAGCATTACAGTGACCATTAGACTGTCAAGAATGGGTTTGCTCTCAGGTAAAATAACTGGTAAATACCCTTTTTGCCTGACAAAGAGAGCTGATAAGTCAACTCGCGAACATTTCTATAATAACATTACATGTCTTAAATCTGTTTTCGAAAGCATAACTGTCTCTTCAATTTTAGGCTATCTGAAAGCTGTTGGTCTATTTAATCTTTGAGTCATCATAGCAAATATTCAAATTGACGTTTGTCTTTTAACCTTTAAGTTTTTTTGATGTTTTATTTTTGATTGGTTTTTTCGACCTTGTGACCTATCCTTTGGTAATGGGCCGTTAAGCATTTAATAATAATGATAATGCTCCCCTTCACCTGGATTTTCACACCTTGGCGAGTTACGTAAGTGCCCCAGTTGGGAAAACCTATGGTCCCGGTACAGGTACCTGTATATGGGACCGTGTATATATGTGTATGTTTTACATATGGCGATTTTGGTCGTTTATAAAATACCGAAAACACCATTTCTGAATTTTAAAAAATACAGCTAGAAAAATTAGTTACATTATATTTTCAAGCCATTTCTCAATTCACACCAACCACAATTGTCATCGCACAGCGTTCGTCCATCGTACGCACAAATGTTTGCAATCAATAATCGTCCAGATTTTCATCATGCGATACCCCCGTTGGTGAAGATTCCTAAGTTGTCAAGCTCGAGGCTTTGCCGAGTTTTTAGCATCTTAGGGGTGAATGATCTTTTTCTTACCCTCCTACCACCTATTGTGTATCATATGCATAATGTAATGTAAACGTTACAGGCTAAATTCAGCGTTGACGTGACGTCATATCATTGTTATGAATAGGGGAATCCTCCCGTCGGCTCAAATCTAGTGTGAGATAAGAATATATCACACTGGTTTAATTGTGGATACACCTGTCCATGATAACAGGAAAGACGGGCGTTACTTTTTGCGAACTTTCACGGGGTAATGAACACTTTAGCTAACCGCAGCACTTGCAAAAGTATCTATGTATGACATGGTTCCTAATAGATACGGTACGTATGATAAAGACAACGATGAATAATGTATGTATTTTAAGTATACCGTTGATTGCTTTCCAACCACAAGGAGATCCTGTTGACACGCACCTGCTGAAATGTTGCACAACTAATCTGACAATTCTCCTGTTTGTGTCTACATTCCCGGCCACTCGTGCGAGTGAACATTGTACTTTTGGTGACGTTACAAGTAAATAATTAGAGATAGTTTTATTGTGTATTTCAATGAAATTCGCCGTGGATTCAATTTCCGTGGTCGACCCATGTCAGCTGTCAAGATTGATTAAGTCATGCACGTATGTACTTTTTCCTCGAATGGACTGCAAATAATATGGGCTATGGCGAACTGTGGGTAAGAAAGACCCTTAATCTTATACAACGACTAATGACGCATATTGTGATAAAACAACAGAAAAATGTACTGACGTTTGCGTGAAGGTACAATAAAATAAACAAAATGTTCCATTTAAAATGGCGACATCAAAACAATCCGAATGAAAACAATATCTATGAAAACCTGAGGTAGAGAAAAAAAATGTATCAAAAATATACACCAGTTAATTTGAAAATCAGATTTAAAGACGAAAGTTACAGACGCCATTTAACGGTAAAAGTATTTCACACCAGTGCGTTTGTGGAAAGAATGTTATTATCATCGAACTCTTAACGGCCCATCAACACAGAATAGGTTGTTGGAGCAAATAGAAAGTAGAAAAACATGTCAAAGAAAATGACATGAAACGAATGAAAACATAAAAAAGACGAACGTCAATTTGAAAAGTAAAAGACGGTATGGTAAGATATATCTTTTTGACCAGACCAACAGTGTTTAGGTAGGTCAAAATTGCAGAGGTATTCATTATAACTAAGATCGGTTATATTATTAGCTCACTTGGTCCGATGGACCATAGTGAGCTTATGCCGTGGCGCAGCGTCTGTCGTCGTCCGTCGTCAACTTTTTCTTTAAGAAACCAAATTTAGTCTGAAGCATCACTAGGGCAGGGCGATCATTTCTTAAATAAATGAGGTTGGTTCGACCCCGGGGCCAGGGGGGCGGGGGCCCTGAAGGGGAACTTAGATAAATTTGCTTTAACACGCATCTCCTACTTAACACAGTGAGGATTTCAACCAAATATAGTGTGAAGCATCACTAGGGGAGGGTAATCATTTCTTAAATAAGTGAGGTTGGTTCGGGGCTGAAGGGGAATTTAGCTAAATAAATTTGCTTTAAAACGCATCTTCGATTCACTTGATACTTTCTCATAAAAACTTAAGAATCAAGTGTAAAACCTTTAGTTAAGGTATAAAAAAACAAAAGTGACAGTTTATAAAGTAACCATGTGGTAACATATTAAAGTTTTAACCAAGTTAAAATGTTTTCACTGCAGGGGTAGATTGTGTTGATGTTGATTGCTGCGAGTCATTAATTGAAATGCCATGCTTTCTTTTTAAATGATTTGACATAGAAGACGTAGACCCTGTTTGGTATTTGAAAAAAACAGTGTTCCCTGTCACTTTTGTAATTAGGGGTTTTTGTACCCCAATACCTCTCAAAATGGGATGTATGGCTGCATATATTAGGAGTTCACCTTATCTAAATCACCATGGGTATGTAATATCATCACAAAATTGTAGCAATGCCATTTTTACATGTTTTTATATATTTCATAATATTTCCAGCCAGTCATATAATAAAAACACCAAGAATTAGTCAGTAACAGAATGAAATTGTGTAAAGAAGCAGTACCCAAATCGGATCACTTTTGGAAAAAATACTTATACTTCAATAAATGTGCCAAACAATCAGTTATAACAACGATGTATTCTTAGCCATGCACCAGTGTATTTCTACAGATTATTCGTTTTTAAGTTCAAATTGCACAAGAAAACGAAATTCAAACTCAAATGTCAGTGTTTTGATTACGTTTTTAAAAACTGGCGCGTATTACTGAAACAGAGATCATGTAACTTACCCACCCTGGGCACAGGTAGTCATTGTGTAAGAATATGAACTGAAAGTTGTAGTCTTTAGCTTACGACAGAAATCCAAATAGCGTCTGCTGTTTTTTCCCGTCATTCATGATCAATTACGCAGTATAGTGATAATCAGCCCCGAGGATACCGATAGTTCGGCTACGCACTCAGGTATTATCGTAGGACAGTGCGGACTCATTACCTCCCGTAGTAATTATATTCGCCGCTTGGTGAGCTGCATGCATTGTTTACCACCGGACTTCCGTCATTCGCGGGAAATTCTGACAGTCGCTTTCAATTTTCTGAATATCTTCATTTAAAATACAAACATGCTACAAAAATGACTTAAATTGTACAAAATTATTGTGCGTACACTGGAGAGCACACCATTTTCTAACACTCAGAATTGGAACCGAACCGATTTCCGGAGATCCTTATCGGTGACTCGCGAAGCACCGATAAATTTGGTGCACCGCACACCCTTAGGGGAGGGCAATCATTTCCTAAATAAATGAGACTGGTTCGACACCTGGGGCTAGGATGACCGGGACCCAAACAGGAAAACCAACTAGTATTTTGCTTTAAGACGCTAATACCCCCCTAAGTAGGTCGGTGGAATAGGTCGAACCTGGTGATTTTTTTTTTAATTTCTGTCTAATTTTCGCCATTTTTCGCCAAATATACAAAAACAAGAATATGGGTTCGATGAAGGAAAACTCGTATTCCTGATTGTTGAGTGATAATGGTGCTGCAAACTGGATTATGTATTAAACATACCATACTTTTTAGCCCACCATCATCTGATGGTGGGCTATTCAAATCACCCTGCGTCCGTGGTCCGTCGTCCGTCCCGTCGTCCGTCCGTAAACAATTCTTGTTATCGCTATTTCTCAAGAAGTACCAGAGGGATCTTTCTCAAATTTGATATGTAGTTTCTCCTTGGTCCTAAGCTGTGCAGGGCAACTTTTGAGACTGTTCGGATAAACAACATGGCCGACAGGCAGCCATCTTGTATTTTGATAGTGAAAGTTCGTTATCGCTATTCCTCGGGAAGTATCAGAGGGATCTTTCTCAAATTTTTTATGTAGGTTCCCCTTGGTCCTAGCTGTGCAGGGCAATTTTAGAGACTGATCGGACAAATAACATTGCCGACAGGCAGCCATCTTTGATTTTGATATTGAAAGTTTGTTATCGCTATTTCTCGGGAAGTATCAAAGGGTCTTTCTCTCAAATTTTATATGTAAGTTCCCCATGGTCCTTAGCTGTGCAGGGCAACTTTTGAGACTGATCGGATAAACAACATGGCCGATAGGCAGCCATCTTGTATTTTGATAGTGAAATTTTGTTATCGCTATTCCTCGGGAAGTATCAGAGGGATCTTTCTCAAATTTTGTATGAAGGTTCCCCTTGGTCCTAGCTGTGCAGGGCAATTTTAGAGACTGATCGGAGAAATAACATTGCCGACAGGCAGCCATCTTTGATTTTGATATTGAAAGTTTGTTATCGCTATTTCTCGGGAAGTACGAGAGGGATCTTTCCCAAATTTTAAATGTAGGTTCCCCTTGATCCCTCGTTGTGTATGTTATATTTTGAGACTGATCATAAAAACAAAATGGATTAAAAGAAGAACTAAACAGATCTTTCTCATATTGCAATGTTCGATTCTATTTCTTTCACATTAAGTACTGTACTAGTAAATATGTGAAATGACAAACTCACTTTGAAGGTTGGCTTTCATACACATCAGTATTAAGTTTAGATCAAAAGTTACCTCAAGGTGCATTTACTGTTAACATGACTCGATCAAACAGATTAGAGGAAATAAGAGAAAAGATCGAACTGACAAAGAACTAATGAAGATGATACAAAGGTGGGCGCCAAGGTCCCTCTGGGATCTCTTCGTTTGTTCTGTGACGTATAATAAATTGGTTCTGGAATCGACAACATATACAAAAATCCAAGCTGGCTGCCGATATGCCAGTAAAACCGGAGCACCTTAGCTGTATGTTACAAGCCTGGTTTACGGTTTGTAAAAATAAACACTTGACAATTTGGATACAGGTTTATTTATACTGTACAATGCTAACTAAAAACCATATTTTAACATGAAAATGTGATATCCACATACATCATATTAGGGTTTTAGTGTCAATTATCTTCAAGATTCAAGATTCGTATTCCTCATCTTCATCGTCTTCGATGACAATATTGGCCGACTGGTTGTAACAGCTCTCTCCCCAACAACCCATTTTTGTGGCATGAGCACAAGTTCGTAGCACACTGTTTTTTGTTGGTACTTTTACACTTGCAGCAAATGAATTTCAAAACATTCCCAGGTGCCGCATCAAAATTCGTCAGATTGGATGCATAGTCTGATTTGCCACATTCAAGGGGTCAAGGTAGTTGTAGTTGCGTTCTTTCCACTGCATTACCTGAAAATGAACACAGAGGCTTTGGAAATGGGCTGCCCGCTCAGTGGGGGGCATTCGTTCAGGCTCAATTCGATTACATCGAGCAACCATTGCCTGATACCTGATGTGTCTCAACGTGGTCAGTGAAGTCAAAGACGCATCATCCTTTGCTCCGTAGAGTTGACAGAATATTGAGATATCAAGAGTACCGATTTGTTGTGGTGTTTTCACCCCATTAGGAAAATCTTGAGAAAGGAGTTGGATACTGTCTGACTTTGGAAACACTTTCAATATGTGTGTCTTTCCTTGTCCAAAAGTAGATGATGTAGTATCACATCCGCACCAGGCATGAACGAACCTTTTGTTTGACAAACACGAAAGAATTATATAAGACACACTTTTTTAGCGAAACCGTTCCAATCCTGTGTACATAGTACATAGTCCTGAAACACCAAAACATACTTTTACAAAAATGGGTTTATCGTGACGTTTTATAATATTGTCAACAAAAGTAGTACATATAATCATTACTCATTAAATAACAACAAAAAACACACACAAAAAATGGACAATTCCTACTTCAAAACCGCTGCTTCTCGATGAAATTCCACTTTTTCCATAAATCCAGATTGTAAACAGATTATGGTTATACTGTATACTAACTGCAATGTCACATAATAATTACAGCAGGTTTATATGTGCTTTTCATACACAATATACATCTTCAGTTAAATTAAAGATGTATTGTCATGCGTATTGAAAGGTGCATACAGGGCTTAAGAGCTACTCTGGAGAAAGTATAATTGAACCATCCTGTTCATGGGGATTGCATGCTTGCTGCTAATAACTGTCTTCTCTGTATGTAGCCAACTTTTTGTTTCACACTATCTGATAACACGTTATATAATATTATATTATTAAAAAATAATATAATATCATAATATACCTGTACCAGGCCGAAGTGGGCCCGTACCATGTTTTTTTTTGTTTTATCCGGATATTGTCAGCCATCATGGATTTTGAAATATAATGCCAATACAAGACTCAGAGCCAGTTAATTTTGTCAAAGCAGGATAAAGTGTTATGTGTAATAAATTAACATATTTGCAGCACTCTAATATCAAAGAAAATATCAAAAATGTGAATTTTCTTTCATCTAACTGACATATTTTCGTTCTTCATTTTCGGTGAAAAATAGGCCAATTTTAAAAATGGCCTCAATTTGGTTTCCCCAAAAGGAATCTTTCAGGACTTTTTTTTCTATCATACTAGAGACAATGATGAGTTGAAATCAGAAGAGTTTGATAACATAGTATTTTTTCCCTAGATCACCCTGAAACTGACCTATTCCACCGACCTATAGATGCCCGAGTGGTTGTACAAAATTTGGCCAAAAACATTTTTTAGGAAGAACAAACATTTCTTAATTGAATGATACAGCTGGAGTATCATATTCTATGGTGTAGTTTTCATAAATTGTTAAAAACTTGTATCTAGGTTTATAAAAGCTTATAGTTGAATGAAAATCAAAGTATTATCTAATTACACCCTTTAATATGACATATTACTTATTTAAAAATCTGTTAACATGGCAACTCAATGGAAGCCCCTGACTAGTTGAAAGTCAGATATTGTGGTCCCAGTTGGGTTAGAACGTAGATCTTTTCTGGTTTTGAGGAATTTTCATACAAAGATGTACTAATGCATTCAGTTGTAAAGACCTAAATATAAAACCAGGTGAGCGATACCGGTCAAATTGACCTCTAGTTTATCTTAGTGGTGTTGGTCAATATTGAAAGAGAGTTAGCGGTTGTAATAACGAATTTAGTTTCGAATATTTTTTTCAGTGCCATCGGCAAGCTTTTACAGGCCTCGTAAAAATGATATGATCTATAGATATGATCTATTTCAAATCCTTAGTAATTCACTTTATCCTAGTATGTTTCGTTTATGCAGATAGGCGTCCTTTTAACAGCAAAAACACCGGTTGATAGTTTGATCCGATATATATTTAACTTGATGTAAATATATTAATACACAACCAAAAAATTACCATCGTCTTCAAAAGGTCACGAAAGCTGAACACTTCATCGAAATGGATCGCCGATATTGAAACTTGTGAAATTTTATTTTGTAACGTTAAAAGGTTTGAAATAACATAAAACAAATCATTTATTACCTTGATCTATTTTTAGTTTAATGTTTTCATTTCTGTGAATGTCTATGCTTATAGTCTTGTTTAGCCCTAAATGATTAACCTTGTCGATTGACCGTAAATAATATAAACACAAAACAAATATATTATCATTAAATAGACACATATGTTACCTAGATTCAAATCAACTTATTGTAATATGTTTATCGTAATATTTGGTATCATATCTGATTGGCTAGTTTTCATGTAAACTGAGACCACATACAAACGGGGTGAAAAGATATTAGAAAAACGCCTATACTTATAATCACTTACAGTAATAATAGCACGTCCAACTTCTTTACAACATTGAATGACAAAAAACGACACATCATATCTAACAATTGTATTTTAAGAGATAAAATGTGACATACGTAAGGAAAAGTAGATTTACCCGGGACAACTCGAGAAATTTCAGAATTTGTTTCGTTCTGTTTAGATATTGTTTAACGACCCATCGACAATTAAAGTAATTTTTATTAAATAAGTATTAAAAAAAAAGGAGGAATATGTCACACTAAAAATATATTTGTTATGTTCTTTTTGAATTAGCGTGATTGTTTTCAATCTTACCAAAAGTGAAGTACGCCACATAAGCCGATATCAAGATGCGACATTGTCCACAAAACGATGGCGTCACCTTGCGGCCATTAACGCCAGTTACGTCATGACAAGGACATGTTGATTTATAGAGATCAGAGATAGAGAGAAACATAGGCAAATGCCACTGCATTTGGATGTGGCAAAATGATCCGTCTTGTGTCTGCAAGCCGGCAGTTTTTGTTATCTATGGGTGACGGCTAATCTCAGTCAATACGGGCACTATCAATACTGCATGTAGTTTGAAAGTATACATACATACTCCAGGTAACAACGTTATTAACACGTACTGTGTAATAGTAGATTTTATTGGACATCTGTTATAAACATAATGATTCATATATTGTATCCTTTGTAAATCGCTCTCCGGATTTTGTCTAAGCTCCAGTTACAGCTTCTTGTATCGATAACATTTGAAAAAAACGATATTTTAAATCTTTGTCCAGGCCAACATGAGAACCATAAAGAATATCCTCGCAGGATTTCAATAACAAAATGTCACCTAGCTGATATATAGGAAGTGTTCGACGTAACCACAGGTCGTTACATTAATATCGGGGGATTTATTAGTATCCAAACCTCATTATGAACTATTGGCCAAGATTCCTTTGCACCAACAGAATTGCGACAGCATTGACAAACGATTCCAGAAAAATTCGTCTCGACCTTGGACGATTCATGTTACTTGATGAATTGGAAAATCCATTATGAAACGGAAGTCTGTAGGAAACACACCATACATATTACAGTAATCACGTTCCTATGTGTTGATTCGCGAGGTAATGTGTTTAGAATGTGTAACGTAAAAATAGCCGTATAATCAAATCATTGGTGAGCTAATACAGCTAATACGTCGACATTCATAACGTTAATGAGGTGTTTTTCTTTACGTAACTAACACAATTCACATAATAGCACTTTCAGAGAAGGAACGTGTATGGAATGACGAATTGTGAAAAAACTATAATCTTAAGTTAGTGTAATACACTTGGCGGTCATGTCAACAAACACGAGGCAAAAGGGGCCTTAACACTCGCATGAGTTCAAATATCGAAAAATGTTTCGGCAATCGGGTGACACCTCGAATTTCCGGGTAATCTGACGGCCAATCAACAAAGAAAGTCATTTAGGGCCAAACTCATTGTAAAAAGAGACATTCATAAGAAATGAACACGCCCCACTGAAACTAAATGGATTGAAATACGTAAAGGATTTTAAAATACATCATCAAAAAACGCATTGGTTGTAAAATATAATAGAATATCCATTATAGAACCTCACGTATTTGTTTGAAATCAGCGCGTTCAATCATAACATTTTTGACGGTAAATGGTTGATCACATGCATGAAAATAAGACTTGTCAGCCTTTCGTAAAAAGCCCTCTCTGTTGTCTGCTTTACTTGTTGCACATGAACCTACATTAGGTTGAATTGCAAATACCTTATTATTTTGTTTCGCCAATTTCTTTTAATAACTTTCGATACGAAAGGTTTAAAATCAGAAAAAGGCAGTTTAATATCTTGTAGTAGGTCAAGAGTTGTCTTAGAAGCAGTATCCTCTTTCCCATTGTTACGTATTCTGACATGACCGGGAATCCATTTTTGTTTGTGGTTTTAACGTGACTGTTAAATCGGACACTTGATATGAACAGCTCACTGAAATACCATAACCTAGCCACGGTATCTAGACTAGGTAGACGTGGTCGAAAATTGAAGAAATGTAGTTGGTAAATACTTTTATCATACAATAAAAGCTCGATGCTAATCTGGAAGATGGGAAATATTTCGATAACACAGGTTTAGAACTGAACTACATGTGTTACATATGATGTATAACAGAAGCTATCAAGAACATTAAGAAATATTATTTTACTATTCAAGTTTGACTTGTTTTCGAAATGAACATGCATTCAAAATTGAACATTATTCAGAGCTCAAAAAACATGAACCTGTATGTTCCTTTTTTCGTCTGCGACAATCAAACATTTTAATTCTATTGTCTTTTTTCCCAACAGAGACACGTCTGAACATAATATATATTGAGCTTCAAATTGCGTCAAAGTTTATTTTCGTTTCACACTTGCAAAGTTTCACCATAAATCTGGATGTTTAATACGTATCGATTTTTACGACTGGAACGTTAAGTATGTAACGCATATACAAATGTGGCACTTCTGGTAACTATGCAGAATTGGTGCAGACATTTTTAGGTCAACGATTTGTGATAATTAATGATTTATGCCCACATTAAAACTACTATTCAATTTTTAAACGCAGGGTTTGATAGCGTTTTTATTCAAGGTTTTGTTATGCTTTCCATCAAAAGCTAGGTAATGTTCTTCCGTCCTTGAAAAATATAGATAACTGCATCTGTATCGTATATCTTCTCTACATATTGGATCCAACGGCTATCTGATACTGAGGTATCTCCTTGGAGATTTCAAAATATAAAATACTCCCATACAATTCCACTAGAAATTGTTTGATGAGTTCATTTATTTGAAACTTTGCGTGACTAGGTAACATGTAGACGGTATTTTGCAAAGCTAGGCTCCAAGGACCGGAACAGTAAACCAAAGACTAAAAACCTGAAGCGGATAACGGGGACGGAATTGCATTTGATCACCTTACGTTAACGTTTTAGGAGAAATTATGTAAAAGCAATCCGTCCCATTAGATATATAAACTCTTCAGATGCAAGGTGACACAGCTTTAATTTGTATAATATGTTTTATGTCACATAAATTGGAGTGTCGGTACGGTAACATGTCAGTAGTATTTATGTCTCGTGTGCCTCCGGTGTACGCTCAATGATTTAACGCTGACATCATTCCAAATAGGTGATGTCGATGTCTCCAATGATAAACGACATGATTTTGAGTTTTAAGTAGTGCGTTACTAACATATGTAACGCTTCCTCTACCCGGTATTTTGTTGTTGTGACTGATTTTGGGAAGGGAATGTTATCATAAAATAAAGGTTCGTTCCCAGCCTAGCACTTTGACCAGAAGAAATACAAGTTGATAATTTTGTCATATAGACAATATTAATTAAGATCACAAAATACATTGATATCTAGCTCATAATTCATATGGATCCAGTATAGAGAATGACTTTCATATTTACCTTAGATGCCAGTAACCAGTTTACCCGTACTTGGGTAACAGGATTTACCCGAAACTAGAGTAAAGTCAAATATGTACCCGAAATTAATTATTGGGGTATTAATTTACCAAAAATTTGCTTAATATATGAAGAAATTAATAATCGAAACAGATAAGATTACTTCACAAGTTTTACCCGACATTTGGTAAGTTTTACCCATCATTGGGTAAAATCCAGAAAATGGAATGACATTGAAATCGACGACGTTCTCGCCCTTTTATACTATTCTGGAGTATACCTTTCATGCCAAATTCCGCATTCCAACCAATGAAATGTCCGTATCCGTTGCCGGGTTTACATTTGGGTATAAGTTTCAACCCTTCGGCACTAAAGAGCGAAGATGGTGGCATGGTCGTCTGTAGCTGCGATAACGTAGCTTTCTGACGACGAGATTTGTTTTATATATATATATTGCGTCGTCAGAGCTATGAAGCGGTTCTATGCGAACTAATGGAGCAAAATCAAAAGTGCTAATCTGCAAGACTAAATATAATTGACGACTCATTTGAGTATAATGTTATCAAAATGTTGCATAATTGTTAAAAACGAATCTTTACCAATGAAAAAAGCTGTTTCACGAAATTAACCAAGTCCGTCTTGGGGAAAAGAAATAGAAACGACAGATCATGCGTGATGTTATCCCAATTATCCTTTCCATATATGACCTGCATGGCCAAACATAGTATTTCTACTGATGCCGCCATGTTTACTACAATTTTCAAATTTGGTTATGACACCCATATTTAGACGTCTGACCTATATCGGAGGAGAGACGAACTTTCCAACCGGGTGGTCAATTCAGATTTCGATTGCGCTTGCAATTAATTAGTACTAGGCTAAAGTAACTGTTCTAAATGGAATACAAATGAATATGACATCTAACTATGAGGTTCAAGTCACCGGTAAAAAAGTAGATGATGCGTTTTCATCTTACATGTCTTCCCGTAGTGCTTTATTATCCTGAGTTGTGTCGTGTCTGTCCTTGTAGGTAGAGCGTAAGAATTGTACATGCTGCCCCCATTGCATGATCGTAAGAGGCGACTAAATTTGGGATCTTATCTTTTCTCTTTTTTCTAAACAACTTTCTTCTTCCTAACATACCATACGAGACATACCAGAGTCTGTAAAAATGGTAGTGTCTACTCCTGCTTAACGATCAGCAATTTAGGAGTTGGACGACGACTGGTTCGCCCGTCGTCAGTAAAATGTGACCAGGTGGGGTGTCCTGCTGGGTGTCCTCAGTAGTATGTTTCAGTGAGGTAGCACTATAAAGTCGGCATCAGTTCCGCGCTATCACAAAGAGACAAACATGAACGAATCGCAGTCTCCCAAAACACACGCATTCACTACATGCATGCATCTTGCACACAGGGGAGGCCGTCGTTATTGTTGATAGGACGTTAAACAATACTAAACAAAACCAAATCTTAATGTAATTTGACATTTTAAAGTAATAATGTTAATATTTTACTTATTATAAGCTTCATATTTTGTTGCAAGTGTTTAAAGGAGAGATACAGAATCATAACAAGAATTACGCGTAATCATATGTGTCGCCTGTCCCGCTTTGTCAATATAATAAGCATTTGACATAGTACAAAAGGAAACGGACCTAAACGCAAAATCATAACATTGAACATTTTTTTAAAGTCTAGACATTTCAGGTTTTTATCAGAAAAAGTGCAGAAATCAATGAAATGTTTTTAGGGGAAGTAGGCTCTACTACCCATGATACATGTATGATTGAGGTTTGGTTGGTGTAGCTCTTATACTTTGTCAGGAAGAGCCTAATATGCAAGAGCTTAACGCAAAACCTTAGCGTTGAGATTTTTCTAAGTCCATAAATTTGAGGTTTTTAGCCCAAAAATACAGAAATCGCTAAAATGCTAGTAAAGAGTGTAATGCATTCAGCTATACATCCCATGATACACCTATGACCCAAGTTTGGTTGCTCTAGCATTTATACTTTGTCAGAAACAGCCTAATATGTAAGAGCTAAACGCAAAACCTTAACGTTGAGTTTTTTTCTAAGTCAAGAAATTTGAGTTTTTTACCAAAACAATGCAGAAATCAATGAAATGTTTTTAGTTAAATAGGCTCCACTACCCATGCTTTATCTATGATCGAGGTTTTGTTGGTGTAGCTTTGTCGGAAACAGAGCTAAACGCAAAACCTTAACATTGTTGACGCCGCCGTCGCCGTCGGAAAAGCAACGCCTATGTGTCTTTCCGACATCCGTCGTAGGCGACACAATAAATGATTGACATTAGTATATCATTTGATTTAACAAGAGGCCCAGGGGCCTTAATAGCTCACCTGGTATTTTATTTTTCAATTTAAAACCTGCTGAGTACCATTCAGGTTTATCAAAGGAGTACAAGTAACAAAGTTGCATCTTCCATTTATAAATATTCAATTCCCTTTGCCCAAAGATTCTCTAAAACAAGTTTGGTTAGGTTAAAATCCCTTCAACGGTACAGAAGGAGAAGGATCTTTAATGTTTTCCTCTATTTCCCCTAATGGGCCCCACTAATCTGCCCCAAAGAAGGGGAATCCACACACCTCAGTTTAAACAAAATTGATTCTTTTCTCCCTAAGCATGCTTCAGACTGCATTTGGTTTAAATCCCTTCACTTGTATAGTAGGAGAAAAAAAATCCTCTATTTCCCCTATTGGGCCCCGCTCCTATGCCGCCAGAAGGCCCACACCCTCCGTTTATACAAACTTGAGTCTCCTTTGTCCAAAGATGCTCTAGGACAAATTTGGTCAAAATCCTTCAATTGGTTGAGGAGAAGATTTTTAAAGATTTACCTATTTTCCCCTATTTGGCCCCGTCCCTCTGCCCCCAGGGGGACCATACCCTCCGTTTATACAAAACTGAGAACCCTTTGGCCAATGATGCTCCTGACCAAATTTGGTCAAAATCCTCTGAGCCATTCAGGACAAGTAGCATTTTAAAGGAAAAAGTTGACGGACGACGGACGCTGCACCATGGGATAAGCTCACTTGGCCCTTCGGGCCAGGTGAGCTAAAAATGATCCGAGAGCGGGACAGATTGCATCGGCTTCGGCAGAGAGTAGTGAAGCATCTTTTGGTTGCCGGCACCCAATTGCGGCATCTTTATAAAATATGGCTGCGGTAACCGTATGATCATCCTTAGAATCATCAGTATAAGTGATTGAAAGTCCTTTTTTTCAAATGCTGTTTCAAAAAGGTTGATTTTTTTTTGGGGGGGGGGGGGTTCTTAAAGGTGCATTAACTCAAAAGAGGTCATTAGAAGGCCAATAAAAAGTATATAAAACATGTTAAAGAGGATGAACGAAAGGCGTATGATTGAGTGACAAGTTAAATACAAAAATATGAATAATAGCAAACACTTCTAAAACTTTAAGTTGATTAACTCGCTTGCATTTCGCTGCGAGGTATTTTTTCATACTGAGATTGTTTTGCCGATTAATTTCAAATACAATTCAAACAAATATTGGATACTTTTTAATTTTCAATTGTAACACCCTGGTAAAAGATTTTTTCAAATCGCCAGCATTAGCGGAGAAAATTGTTGGTTGCCTAATTCTTTTCCCATTTTGACAGCCGCTGCTGGATAACATGTAGACTTGACACATACTTTTATCCGTACTCAAAGACGAAAAATGAAAAAAGGGAGACAAAAACCATAGTAACGTTGAAGAAAACAATGAAATGGCATTGCTTTGACTTTCAGAATAGATATTTTCCTAAAGGTTAGACAAAAAACAATTCCCAGCAAATGAAACTCCATAAAATCAATAGGTAATATAATTATTTCTGTTGGTGGCAATTATCGTTTGGAGTCCTAGACATATATTTTTTGCGATGAAAGCCATCCCACTTAATCTTTTGTTTTGACATCTTTTGTGTTATATTGCATTAGCTTTGTGCAAGCATGCTATAAACTAAATGCAAATAAAACATCTTTTAAATCTCTTTTACATACAAAACATATCTTTAAAACTCCGAAAAGGTTTTTCGTTGCGTTCAAAAGGTATAGCTTTCTACTAGTATAGACACTTTTCATAAACTGTTATTTGTCTAATAATAAGAGCGTAGCTTCGGCGCCAGAGCGAAGCTATTTAATGGTAACACATGCGTGTGTATACAGAGTTCCTTCCCCTTTCTACACTTTGCCTTTAATTTCTTTTCGTCCGAAAGTAGACGTCCAGTGGGGTAACATGAAGTGTATTATTAAAGCAAAGACAATTGTGTTTCAACCCATACATAAATATCTTCATATAGTGAAAGAAATCTTCATGTTTTATTACTCGTTGATTTAGATAAAAAATAATATACATTCTGAGTGAAAAAAAGTTTATCACATAAAATGTGATACTAACAGGCATGAAACGTCGTTCAGAGATTATCATACCATGACGTCACAATCCACCAGCCTTCATCGATTATTTCCGGAAGGATGAAAAATAACCGGAAAATCTTGGAACTGATGGCCGTTGCATTTATTTCTTTGTCGGTGCTTAATGAATTTTTAATTTCAGTTTTTGCCACGGGCACAAAAAGTAAAAACGCGGATGTATTTTGAAGATCCCCTTGGTCATCAATCAGGTTATGTTAATATTTCTACCTGTAGATATTTTCAAAAAGAGTCTCATTAAAGCAATAGGTCAACGTGCACATTTATTTTTCATCGTCTAAAATTTCATAAACTTTTGATTTCCATTTGTTGAGAATATGAACGAAATAATTAACAATTTTGAAAGTCTGGTTATAGTCTTTACATAATTTATGTATGCATAACCACTCTTAACAATGGATAATTTATTTATGTCGAAATCAACAATAATTGTCCAGACAACGAACCTGAGTTCAACGCCCTTTTCAGCAACGTATTACTTTTTCACAACGCATGCCGATTTATAACTAGTTACAGACAGAAACTGTTTAATTTTATTTTGCATCATTATCTGTCAAACCTCAGTGACAAAATTTGAAATTCAATCCGGTGTTTCAGGATGGAACAGGAATTCTAAATATCGATATAACGACAATCTCGGTTACATCAAAGTAATGCAATGTTTTCTTTTTTTGATTTTCTTTTTTAACTAACATCTCTATACATTTACTTTTATAGACTTATCAACAAATTTGTAATATGCACGTTTTTCTATAGCATTTACCAAACAGGTTTTTTTCCGACCTTGTTTCAATCATTCTTTTTGTGACCTGACGGACGCACGCAGAGGATTTAATATCCGGAAAAAAACCGCGTGATCGGGCAGGTAACCGGGATTGAATCCGGCCATCTTGATGAAAAGCCATATTCCTGTACGATAAGAATTTATTGAAATATTAATTTGGCCCCGGACTGTTTCGGCCAATGATACCATGGCAAGTTCGGCCCATGTAACACATTAAAAGTCGTAAAATTGGCGGTAAAATCTTATGTTGTATGCTTTTAACGTCATAATTAAGCTGATGCCAATGGAACCGAACTTTCCCAAATGCCTATCCCATGTCGGGGCTCGTTCGGCCATCCTATCATCCGACAGGGAAAATTAAATAATGTTCAAAAACGGACCTGCTGCCATACTTCCCAGAACGGACATAAGTAAAAATGGGTCGATTTTTTTCCCGGTTTTTCCTATTGTTATGTCGGTCTTAATCAATTAGAGTTTGTTTTATTGTTATCCCTCGAATAGCCGACTTTAAATAAATGTTATCTTGCCTCATGCTGAAAGCAGTATTATCTCATTCTGAATCAGTAAATATCAGAGATCAACAAAAGCTTCGCTCTTTTAGGCTTTGCCTTTTCATATTATATATATACATCATTTAATATAGCGTCCTATCTAGCTAACATAAGTCACTCTAAAGCGCTTTACAGTGCATAGATATACAATTAGCATATACATAAATCAACACAATGTTTGAGGAATTCGCAGGAGCTGCCTTAACAGGTGCTTACTACTAGTCCTATGCCATCTGGCTAATATCTCCCTACGTGTATGCCTGCGTGTGTGCTGGAGATGTATTGTGTTTTGTTTGCAGTGGGACCGTACTTCCAACAGCATCATTTATAGTGTCATCTGCCTTGAATGTTACAGCACAGACACCGCAACAGACACCTACATGTAAGACCAGTTTATTCTCCATCTGGGTTGTTGGAGTTGTGTGGGCAGGAGAAAAACACCTTTTCTGAATATCTATGTGTACGACGACCTGCGTGGAAGGCCGGAGTGTTAACCACCCGATCAATCCACCCATTGTCTATGACATTTTCGTTTGGTTGATGTCATTTCCTTTAACATGTTTTCGACCATGTATTTGCCCTTATTGCCACTTTTGTGTTGATTGGCCGTTAGAATACTGTAAGAGTGATGACAGTTACGCCCTCAAAACTACATGTACCATTTTCTCTGTGCGAAGAAGTTATCAGTAAATGATTCAGTCCATGTAAATTAATAACCGTTTCACTTATTAACGATAATATTGTGATTCACCTAAATGAAAACGAGATGCTTAGTGAAAATCAAACCGTATGTCGAACTAAAAATCCATGATAATAGAGAAAATGCCAACAAAGGAAAGATTTCAACCGTGACCCTGCAAAACAAAACATTGATATCTCTGGATTATCTATAGGAATCTAAAATAAATGCATTGGATAAATTGGATAACCCATAACGGTATAAGGACAGGATATTTGGGACATTACCTCGCCTCCTCGCTGACTTCGTGCCGTTGGCGACCAACACGGCATTTCGCCCGGTCACATTATACTGACACCAGTCAGGTGAACAAGTTGTTGCCATTACCCCAGATGCTGAACGTAAAGCAGGGGATAACATTACTATTGTTAAGGACTTTGGTATGTCCCGGCCTAGAGACAGAATCAATTGTCCTCCTCACCTGAGCAATAGAAAGATCCCAAAATACTTGAATTGGTGCCGAAGATTTATTTTGGTCTGTTTTGTGTCACCAAGTAGAAGGCACAAAAGCAAATCACCCAATTCTGCAGGGGTTTCGGCATTAGTCGCCTCTAACGATGCATGCAGTAGAAAACAGGAGGTGCATTATTTCCTCGATCCCCCACCTAGAGGGGTGTTTCAGGGGTTTAACGTCTTCGCAACAGCAAATGTCATACGTTTATGTTTGAGGTCCAACCCGCCTAACGTCACATTGCGATCAAATATATTTCATGTGATCCCCATAAGTACACAATACTTACAGGCGTTTAATCACATATCGTGTCTCGCCTATATCCTAATGATATGTTAACATTCATTACATCTAACGATCGATCGATCGAGCAGCCTTATTAACATAAAAAGTTAATTGCTTTGAAATAACCGTAATATGTGATTTCAATCCATACCGACAATACAAATTAACTTATCCGGATATAGAAAGTACATGTACATATATTTACACCAAATGTCTGTGTGAACGGGCAAAATTAAAGCAGTTGTTACGGTGTCGTTGTGTTAAGATGGACTCTATTTAAGGGCGCAGCGCTTTAAATCAGTCTACGTTCAAGCGGTTTCGGAAAGTTAGGGCATAAGACCAAACAATGCCCGCGCAGTTTCAGTCACACGAACAAGACAATGACACATATGTAAAAGCCGTTTCCGCCTTCCAAAGCGGTCGTTACATAGGGTCTTCCGTTTCAGAATTTGACGTCGACCCAGTTTCCTTTATACGAGTTTTTAGTCGTCACGAAGGTACAAAAAGAATTGCAGTTTTGTGTTATGCTGTTATTTCGTAGGTATGTAACACCCCTTATACATGTACATGTACCACCGACCCGTTGTTATTTTCACCAATATAGGGGTAGTTCACTTTAAATTTTGTTTTGCCTAGTGTAATAGGATAATGGTCAAAGATAATGTTCAGTTACATGGATAAGAACATATGAAATTGAGGATGTTAAACCCTCAACAAACAGAATTATTTCATGCCTTTTACCATTTATGGTGTTAAGTACCTCCGTCACGATTGAGTCTTAAAATTAAAACTGGGAATAATGCTCGTGTGTATTGACAGTTCCAACCTTTCTTCTAAAATGTATTGGTCATTAAAGGGACATCACGTGAAGAGCCATATTTTTTAATGAATGTATGTATTGAATGTATGCTATCCCCATATTTGATCACTTGAATGGTTCGGGAAAGCCCTGCTAAAAATAGCGCCGATAACGTCACCTGACTAGGCAGTAAACACAAGTGGTCTGAGCGAGATGAAACGGTTTCCAAAGGGGCCCCCAGAGAGGGGCCGTCAGGCAACTGCAACTTCTTACCGCACTAGGAAACCAAGTAATATGATTTCTAAGTCCGTATTCAAACTTATTGAACAGTAATTATTCATCATCACAAGTTAATTGCACACTTGCCAATACTCAGAATTTATATTTATTTACCTTTGAACATATTTGTTGAAAATAAAATTGCATAAGGGATGGGGGCACAAGTTTTTACAATCTATCACAGCCTTCTCCCGTCATACATTTACAATTAAATGTCAACAATGATAATAGGCGTACACATAGATAGTATTTAATAATATATATTGAATTTATTACTGGAATGTGACCGGTACAGATGGTACGGGGCTTAACACCTTCCCTCAACCAAGGGACAAACCTTTCTGTAAAAAGGAATACTCACGAGACTAATATTCCGTTTCAAATGTTTTCATAAAATGCATATATGCAATGACAAACTACACGCGTATAAAAAAGAGAAACGTTTGTGAATTTTTTTATTGCATTGTACAACTCAATGTCTTTGGCCAAAGAATTTTTTCTAGACCATGCCTGTACATTTATGTTTACTCTAGATCTCTTTCCCACTTTCACTGTCTCCATACGCTAACACTTAGTAAGTCATATTAGCCATTACACACAATAAACTGTATGGCAATACCACGACGTGTACATGTTCAATATGTGTCAGATATAGAACGTGTTGAGATATTTGATAAATATATTTTCTCAATACTTTACATAGATTAAAGCATTCTTGTAAATGGACCCTTTTTATGTTGAGACAACTTTTCTTTAATCATTTCTTTTTTGTCCGAAACAGGGGCCGTAGTTATCGGCAGCACGCCTTATTTTTACAACGTAAACAAATGTTTCTTCACCTGTTTTCAATACGTATTCCGATTATATCTGAAGTCGAAAATTAATTCTTTATAGAGAAAACGTTGTTACGTGATCATACATTCTAAGTAAACATCATATGAAAACACAAACTGTTGAAAAATTACGATTTAAAAAAACACATTGATGCGATCCTATTTACTAGAAGTAGGATTTTCCTTCAATTATTCATCCTGGTCCGTCATTTTGACAATTTTAATCTAGCTGCGATGACGTAGCTTTCTGACGAAGAGTCATTTTTTTTATATATTGCGTCGTCGCGCCAGAGTAGGCCGGGTATTCATATTAGTACTAATTTAAATCTTGCATGTAAAAACAAAAAAAAATCGTTTATTTCAGCAATACAATTAAATCATACAATTTTACTGAGCCCGGTAATATTATAAATTATGCAAATCTACCGGTTATAGCACACGTATTTCAATTGACCCTGAGTACCGACAGAGGAGAGAAAAGAATACGCCGTGGCCATCACAAGGTATCCCTTGGAGAGCCTCATGGCAAAATCAAACTAACCAGTCACTTATCCCTTCTTTTCACATAAACCACTGGATAATTATAGAAACACAAAATAAAATCTCTCCGATACATGCCCATTAACATATTGAACTAGGTTCTTATGTGTGAAACTCGGACAAATGTACTAGCGAGATTAATATAATAGTTTTAGATATTAAACAGTGCTAGCATTTCTGTCGATTCCATTTCAGCTTAACCGGCTATCCGGAAGAATACATGCACCGTACTAACTGCTATGACAGTTACTTTCTCCTTTGAATACTTCCCACCTGCTAAAATGATTTCGAAACGTACTCCTTGCGCTATCTCTTGACCATTTGGCAACTTTTAGCGTCGTAGCTGACACGGTACAACACATTTCTTTCGCTTACTTCACACGGCCAGTAATTTTGTTTACAAAGAAATAGTGTGCTATGCGCATGCGCTAGTAGAGGGAAATCTTCGAACAAAACGTTGGTCAGACAGATGATTATCTTAGATTTAATCATTTTTATGAATCTATTTCAGTCAAATCCGATCGTTATTTTGCATTAGGAGTCAAACTTGATATGTTTATGTAGTATTTGAAAAAAAGACACAAAAAAAAAATACTTCACCGTGATGCCCCGTTCAGAAGTTATAAAATAATGTCCGAAAAATATTTACCACGTCATGTTCCTCTACATCAACAGGTCTGCCCAGTTTCCGAGTTAAATTAGAATCGGTCGAAATGAAAAACACTTTCTTTCAGCACTTCAAATATTTGTTGGTCGATTTTAAGCAACATTTCCTTTTCGTGGTACAAATGGATGTTATTCATAGGATTTCAAAATTTGCTTCCGAAGTGAGTCGACATTTCCTCTTTGGAGAGTGCTAGAACATGAACTATTAAAAGCATTCTGGAGAGTGTTTTCCGAAATTGGACGGCATGATTCCGCCAATCGTATCGTATATGCCACGCCTAATTGTACACCGAGACGCAATACACGAAATGTCAAGGAACGGAAAATAGGAGCGTTTTCGCATCATTTTGGGTACCTTTCTCTTTGAATTATGGTAGCGAACTTCCTTACAGTGCGTAAGTATTGAGAGTAATGCTAAAAACGGAGACAATAACGATGGTTTTTGTTCATTCCGACGATATAGTCACTCTCTTAATCGACCAGTACAAGACAGATCGAAACTGAAGACACCGACACCTCCCACGACAGTATAAGCTTTATCGGCGGCGATATCAATTAAATGTCTGTAAGAAATTGATATTCGATAATGTCTTGTAATTTTCCTATACTCATGGTTGGTTGGCTTTAATACTATTTAGAGTTATATATCCTGTCGAACGTTAAATAGCACTTAAACCGACCTTGTATGTTTTACGTTGACACATTTTGATGAGGTTTTCTCCCAACTATTTGAATGGTTCCACAAAAAAAATGGAGAGTACATATCTCAGCTAATGATGAACATAACATAACGAGCCCCTAATTGATGACATTAAAGACATTTCTATCGAAACACAATCCTGGCAGCAACACTTGGGGCAAGTTACTGTAATAATACATGGCTTAATTGCAATTCTTTAGCCCTTGGTCTAGATCTCACCTTAGAATTCATTCTTTAAACTGTCATTGCACGGAAACGCTAAAGCTCAATGCCATATCACATTTCTGTTACTGTTAAATCTACCTTCACGGTATAAGGAAAATAAAATGTAAATAGTTCCATAACGAACACTTGATGTTAGTTTTCTTATCCATTTTGTACTTACAACTCTCAATGAAAAAGGTTGATGCACCTTTATTTGTAGTTGTATTTCTGGTAACAATTTCAGGTTACTGGTTTGATATTATCTGTGTTTTACGTCCTATTAACAGCTTTAGCATTTACGGATGTGCCAGGTTTTGGTGGTGTTTGAAAACCATAAAGACCGGGAGAAAAACCACCTAAAAGCGGTCAGTACTTAACAACTACCGAATGTACGCATCAACCCCGTGAACAGTGGTGAAAGACAGACAGACGCCTTAACAACTCGATCCCTACTACTTTTGCAAATATTTCTAAAAATATTACCAAGTTTTAATGCTGATTGATAGAGCTTTTAAAGAAATATCTGTACTTTAATGGTCAAAATTAGGTTTATGAAGTGTTGGTGTCCTAGAAGAATGTGGATATATAATACTTTTAATTTTATCTGATAAACGATTCTTGACAAATTACACTTTAACATACACTATCAGATGTAGTATGAAATTTCTTATTAAGGTGTTTTAAAATGATAAGATTTAAGGAATTTAAAAGAGAAACATTAAATCAAAACAATGTAAAAAAATATGCATTTTCACAAAGCGCAGACATAATTTTGAAAGCTAGTCCTTTAAATTGCTGTATTTTGCGAGATCAGGATGTAGGCTTTTAGGTTTTCTGCTCAATTTGGGGTTCCAGAAAGTATATCAATTTTGGGTGTCTTCTTCGTAAAGGACGTTAAAGAAAATCCCCGATTCTGCAGTGGACCCCACGGCACGGTAGTCTAGTGGTAGGACCAAATGGTTGCGGGTTCGAGTCACGGCACGGCAGTGTGTTGTATCTTGGAGCAAGAAACTTCACTCCGCTTGTTCCAGTCTACTCAGCTGTAAATGAGGACATGGTTGGGCAGTGCTAGAATTGTTGAATACTAGCTTTTGAGCGCCGAAATGGCAGCACAGGCTGCTGAGATATATTGGCTGGTTGCAAAGGCCCTATAACCACGGATAATGATTTGTGAACCGCTTTGAGACGACCTACGAACTAGGTTGTTCTAAAGCGGTATACAAGAACCTCGAATTATTATTATTATTAATGCACATACATTGATATATAGCAGGTCAATTCTTGGTTCTTTAATTTCCCATCAACAGAAGGCAGGACAGAAAACATTCCTACGTCTGCAAGGGAAAATATGGTTTTAATGATTCAGTTTTGTATTTGTCTTAACAATTTTAGTGATATGCTTCCGAAACGTCTAAATACAAGATATGTCTTCATGCTAACGTTTTGTATGATGTTGCAATCACGAAAGCAATCTATCAAGCATGAACTGAAATATGAAAACACACATACATTGCAAGCCACATTATCGTGCACTCCCAGTATGTTCTTTGTGCAATATATATTCTTTCCAGTACAATTATTAAGACTGTCTAACAACTCTAATTGTGTGCTTTAGGCGGTACATTGGTGTATTTGCCTATATTCGGTAGCGTACATCACCAGGGTCTAAGTCTTGCACTTGGAGCATTCGAAACCACGCCAGTTGTTAGTATCTACATGAAAGCAAAGGAACCATCACCATATACTGTGGCCAAGTCCAACACAATCTTAGCGTTGGGAATACTGCATTTCTGTGAAATATAATTGAAAAACACAGTTTTGGTTTTATGACAGTATTAGATGATTTGAATTTAAAATGATACCAAATTTTACCTTCCAGAATTATCATTGTATCGCATCTCATTTCCATTCAAATATCTTTGTAAATTTGTTACCTTAATATCTGTTATCTTGATCTTTTAACAGGTGTTCTTTTTATTGTATATTAAGGGGATAGTACGTTGTTTTGAGTGGCTATACTGGCGATTAGAACATGAAATTTGTGTTTGAACTCGACTATCGGTCTCGAGTTCAAACACAAATTTCATGTTCTAATCGCCAGTATAGACACGAAAAACAACGTACTATCCCCATTCTAACACACCTTAACAAATAAACGCTAATATGTTTAGAAACATTGTATTTCCTTGTACAAAAGTACTTTGTGACCTGAACTGGCGACGTGTCATTCTGCAGCGGACTGACCAATCGGAAAGAAGCTTTCAAAAGTCGGTCATTTAGCCCCGCCCATACTGGCGAGCGCTCGATCTGTATGTTGACGAGGCGGAATATTTGGATTGTTCGTGAACGTCCTGTTACCAAAGTTTATACGACACATTCAGATTAATATTGAACAAGTTCTTACATTTCCATGTCAGTATGCATACCAATTGGTGCTTATCGACAAAATCGGTGATTATTTGTAAAAATTTTGAAGAGTTTTGTGTAAATGCATACGACACATGTGAAATGTTTGATTTGATTTCGGATCTAAATAGATGCCTTTACACGGATGGAACGAACGTTTCAGTAATAAATGGAGGTAAGAACAAGGAATGCGTTCTTTTTACTTTTTAATTCATTCAACAAATGCATTTGATCGGTCGTTTCTGTTCTGTTGCCTACTAGCCTTATCAGCGGGATTTCGCTATGAGGCGATCTTGACGCCATATTGTTTTGGTTTCAAACGGGACGTGGCTTAAGTGCGATGGGAGGAGCTTAACACGATTGACCATGATTCTATCGCAGATTAGAACATGGTCCGTATCCAATCAAAACACCCGTTGCAAACGAATCGTGTTAGAATTTATAATATTATTTATTATATAAATTAACATACCCTTAGTTCATCTTTATAGAAAGGCCTTCTTGCTCTTTCCCCTCTTCCATACCAATGGTGGATCGAGGGTAGGGGGTCGAGTGACTCCACTGGTTCCACCTCCATAAAAGTTACTTAGTAAAGTTAATCAATTAAATATTACTTAGCTAAACATTAATACTGTTAATCTATTAGCTTTAATACATATGTTAAGCTAGCTATGTTAAGCTTTATTATACAATATTAGTTATAGCTATGGCTTGATACGTTCATTTTCATTATACAACTACAATGTAGGTAACCTTGTTTTAAACTTCTGCATGATCACCTTCACACTTTCCAGCTCAGTGTGGATGTCGAACAAGGTGCTATCTTTTGCCTGTATTGTTACAGACAGCTTGCTTAGACACTTCACAACATCCTTTATCAGGTGAGGCCGACAGATGATCGACGGATCTTTGAGGGGTTTCAAAAAGGTTGCGTGCTTTGGCACTAGACTCCTTTGAAGAATTTTGTTGCATTTGATAAGTAAAAAATATTAAACAAACACAAAATTTAAAACACAAAATAACGGAATAAAAATACACGAATAAAAATTATTACTTTATTTTCGCCTTCTCTAGGGATTACCTGCTCCAAGTGGAGAACAGTTCCATTATATCCTGTGCGGACTTGCTTTAGGGCACGTTCCGTGTTTGGCAACCACCTCGTTCCACCCATACGTGTAGGCACCAAGATCCTTTTGCTGCTAGCATCAAATGCCAGCTTTAGGTTTGACCTATATAATGGACTGTATCTGAAAGCATAAGTTTGTTTGTGACAGCGATTGAATATTGCATTCACCAAAGTTGACCTATTTTTTATTGAACTTCTTAAAATGAAGTACAGATTCAGCAGAAGCAGATCACATCTCTGTTGGTATGCTCTTTATTGCGTCCTTGTATGCAAGCTCAAGTCTGTAAAATTATATTGTCAGTATCAGGAATAATAAAAGTAATAAAATCCTTAATCAACACTTGAGGGTATATTGTCGATATATTATAGATCATACCCGTGTGTAGAGCAGTCCTTTCAGGAATGGACGGGAAGTCAGATCACTCATTTGCTTGACCACATCACTTTTCTGTCCGACCATCGCTGAAGCCCTATCTGTCCCCATTGCCACAGTCTTGTCCCGCCACATGGTTTCAAATCGTGCATCCATCAGCTTGGCAATGGCTGTGGTGATGTTTACTGCCGACATGTTTAAATCCAACAAAGAACGTCGAGAGCTAATCATAAACAAAAATGTACAGAACAAAGTCACCAACAAAGATTAAGTCATGGTTGAAGGATAAAATTAACCTGCTATTTTATTTCTTTTCTACATTATTCATTGTAGTTTTATGTATACATGGTAATTATAAAAATGCTTACTTAAAGATGATATACAGAACAAATATGAAATGACAATAGAGAAACCGACCAGCAGTTTCCTAACTTAAATTGTTACACACAATCAAACACACAAAAAATGAAATTAAAAACAAAAAAGTACATTTACATTTAACATCACGTTCTGGAGCCAGACCAGCTGTTCTATGTAAGAATACCAACCTGAAATTTAAAAAAATACCACAAAGCAACACGAACTCATATTGGTGAAAAAAACACAACATATCTGTTCAATATATGTATCTTGTGTATAAACTTGGACAATATTGAATTGTAACCATATTGAGACTTTTCCAAGCTTATTGTTTGTTTACCTTTCAATTAAAAGTAGCTGTCGACATAAAGCATGTATGTCCGTCTCTTATTTAAATTTTACATGATTTTGTTGCAAATGTAATATTCAAAAACATCATGGCAAAGACTTTTACTGTGCTTTTTTTGCATACCTGACAGTTAATAGATGTTCGTAAGTAAACAATCTCTGCCTACTTGGACGAAGTTTTGGGTGAGCCGTCCGAAATGACATTCAGAAACGATGCTTGCTGAACAACTTCATGCTGGGCGCTCCTCCTGGTATCGGCGATGTTGGCAACAAATTGCCGGCAATACTTATCTGTTACATGTGTGACCAATGCCAACACCCTTTGCTCTGTCTAACGAACAAAGTTTTACAAAGTCTGTATATGGCCGACCGGACTTGGCAATATAGTGGGCATTGCGAAATAACAATGTTAACTTTCCAACTGCTGCCTTGTTTAGCATAAGGAGGGTTTTGGAAGCAGTGGATGATGTTCCTGTGTTCTCTTTTTCTATGCATCTAACATGTCCCTTACATTTTGCTTTTTTATAACATTTAGCTTGATGTTCTTAGAGCCTTCAACAAAGCTCCCAGTAACTGTACACTTATCATGCTTGCAGCATACCCTACATTTCATATTTGTGTCATTGTCATAGTTGAGCCACGGGAACGTTTTTTTCCATGACTACTGAAAAGTTCTCGACCTTTTGTGTTGTTCATACACAGTTTGTGGAATTTTTTTCTGAAGAAGTTTCATTTTTTTGCCGGTTGTTGAATACCAACCCATTTAAACATGTGACAAAGGTGATACGGTACAAGTCTAGTACAAAGATAATCCAAAGGACTTAGATGTTCGAAATTCTGACTGTAAATTGAGATGAAAATCATATTTTTATTGCAAGATAATCCAAAGGTGTTTGAAATTATGACTGTAAAGACAGGGTTTCGGTTTCATGATACTTTTGGTTACTAGTAAACCTATACACACCAGTAAATAGCAGCAACACGTTTAATCCAGTGTTTAATCACATTCCAAAAAACATTTTTTATAAGGTTTTAGAATGTGTCTAAACACCGGATAAAAAGTGTTGCTGTTATATACTGGTGTAAATGAACTATTGTGTGCTGATGAGCCGTGAAGTAATAACTATTCGATAACGCAAATGTGACACAACTTTAGAGTAATGCGTCACTGAAATACCATGACGAAGGCACCTAGCACAGTAATCTACCTGGTCACATTATACTGACAATTACCCCAAAATCTGAACATTAAGCAAGAAATGGCATCTACCATTTTAAGGACTTGATATGTCCCGGCCTGCGGACTAAATCCATTGTCTTCCTCACTTTCGTTCAACACTAAGGCCGAAAATGAGGTATTGCAAATGACGGCGTTACATATTGAAAAGTTTGTTATGAAGAGAGAAACTTTAATGATCCCAACCGTTGTAACGGGGGCAGCAGATCGATTTCTCTGAGGTTTCGATGAGATAATAAGCGCATATTGACCTGCTTATCGCACTGTATGATTGGTAGAGGCGATTAATATACTTTGAACAGGATCCGTACAAATCAAAGTTGTTCGAAATACATCAGTTTATGCTCGTTAAGCTATCTACTTATGAAGCTTGCAACAGTCCAGATGGGCACACCTCACATACTAAATATCCAGACAATTACCAGACAATACTTCCATAGAGTATACGAAATTAAAAAAAAAATTAAAGGTCATTTCTCACAGCAAAGATTAAATTTATGTGTTGAGATAAAGTGCCCAATCCAAACAAACATATGGTGTGTCCAAGAGGAATAAAACTGCTAAATAATGCTTACCCAGTAAGCTAGCTTTATATCACAAGTAAATGGTCCATACTTTTATGAAGGGATACTAAAATACATAGACATTTAAAATGTTATTATATGTGAATACTCCTATGCATTTAAACTTTCCTACTACAGAAATACTACAGCATATTGTCTTGGGGTTTTTCAATTCTTGACATTAGGGGAACTACAAAGTCTATGTAAATGATTTCGTTAGCTGCCGTCTATCGCTTTACACAAAATCGAAATCCGACCAATTAATATGATCCAGGCAGCCGGATATGTAATAAAATAAAAGTGCATACTTTACATTCTTTTTCAAAGTCAGTGCACACTAATTCCGATAATTCATACCTGTCTCTAAATGTGCTCTTCAACCTATCTTCGTTTCGTTGGAACAACGAGAATTTCAGATGCATGCTAGTGGGGTAAATTACAATGTTAAAACTGGATTCCTCCGTTCTTCTTTTGAGAACAAAATATGTGGTATGTATATATATTTTTTCAAAAATTTAAAAAAATCGAACGTCTGAAAATGTTTGAAAATGAGTACCACAGGAACCGCTGTTGTGTAGTGATATGTGGTTCATGCAATACGCAGAAATTTATGAATTAATAGATTATTTTAGCACCTTTCCTTCTGTTTCGAAAGTAGTTAAGACCTGTTTGAATATCCAAGGTTTTGGCTCCTAGCATCACCGATGAGTCTTAGAAAGATTTAACAGCTGGTTGATGCAGTGTACCACGTTTTAAGCATGCTATATATATCACTAAATATTAAAGGTGCAATCACCTGCGTGTGTGCCACGTTCATCGTTCTGTGATGTTTTGAGTAATAAATCACGTAAATCGACCATAATTTGGACTGCTGTAAATAATTATAATGACGACTTTCATCCCACAAAACGTGATATCTGATCACAACAACAACAACAAAAAGAATTGTACCTAACGCTGCCATCTCGGGAACTCGTAAATGTTCCTGGCTCGCTGTACAGGCGATAATTGGCGCCAGGAGACGGTTATTGCAGGCAGGCAGGACTAATTTGTGACTGATGGCAGAGACGTAAATGTATTCTTTCCTCGTAAAAGCTGGTAGGCAAAGGCACATAGTGACCTTGCTATTTCTAAAAACTGAAACCTTGCAAACCCTTATACTGACAAATAAATGTTTCACGTCAGGGTGCTCTATGTAAAGTTAGGAAAATGCCTAAGTAGAAAAACCTGATTTTGATTCCAAGCTTTCTTGGCGTTACTATCCTTTTCAATGCCGCAGTCATACAATGGGGAGGGGGCATAACGTGTTGCCCATGTCCGTCCCGTCCCGATTCAATGTAAATAGTTAGTAACTATATTCGTTCACGGAATTTCGTCAAACTGTATACAAAGGTCAAGTATGAGTATACCTCGGACATCGTTGTGTTGCAGGGTTCCAAGGTCAAGGCCATGGTCACGGTTGCTATGCATAGAAAAACATCAACCGATTCATTGTCAACACTCTATCTAGATACTTCATTTCTTAACAAATTGATTATACATAGAATACCTAGCACATCTTTTTTGTGTTTAGGGTCCAAAGGTTAATGCCAACATATGTCAGGGTATCAAGATCAAAGTCCTTGTAACTATTTATAGAACATCAAACACTGAAAACTAATTACACATGGCGTCCTTGCAGGTAAGGCGTAATTGTATCTGCTTAACAATACTAAACCAAACCAAATCAATTTCACATGGCGGCGGGGGCATTCATGTCTTACAGACGCGTTATATTTATTTTCACTTTTGCCGAATGATATTAAATGATGCCCTTTTGATGTTCCATGGTCAATGCCTAGAGGTAACAATGACATTGCTGAATGTAAAACTAATTGGTAAGGATATAAATTACGCCAATAGCTACATATGTATACACAGATGAATAATGACATTTTTCGACTGTACTGTTAGGTAATATGATACGCCTAACATAATAACAAGCCATCGACATGCGAACCTTTTTCGACACTTTTAGTGCAAAGATTCAAGTTAAAAATATTGTCTCAACGAATCAAATCACCACACCTGATAATGATTTGTTTAACGTCATATCAACAGCTATGCTAATTTAAGGACGGCCTCCCCTGTGTGCAAGATGCATGTTTGTAGTGCATGCGTGTGTTTTGGGAGGCTGCGATATGTTCGTGTTTGTCTCCTTGTGATAGCGCGGTACTGATGCCCAGTTTATAGTGCTACCCCACTGAAACATACTGCCCAAGACACCCAGCAGGACACCCCACCCGGTCACATTATATCGACAACGGGCGAACCAGTCGTTCCACTCCTAAATTGCTAAGCGTTAAGCAGGAGTAGAAACTACCATTTCAACAGACTCTTGTATGTCTCGGGCAGGGGACAGAATTCAAAGTGAGGCATTGGCAAAGGATATATTAGGAAGAACAAAGGTGTTCAGAAAAAAAGCGAAAAGATAAGATCCCAAATTTAGTCGCCTCTTACGGTCGTACAATTCTTACGCCCTACCTGTAGGGCTAACTATCACTTAAATGGGTATATATCGTTGTAGTTTATAACGTTCTCTGAGAGAGGGGACGCCATCTTAGTCGTCTGAACATTGAATTTCGTTTTCGAAAGTTGCATAGGGCTAGATTCATAATAGTATTGAGGAAAATTACTTAGTTTTTAATAGACTGGTTATTTACAGATAAAATGCGATATATTAAGTCTAAACATTGACAAAAAGAAAATAGATTCAAACAAAGATCACGTATCACGAACTAAACAGCACTGGTATAGAAAGGCTTATTCGAAAAGGTGTCAACAGTGTATAACATTGTTCTATTTCAAAAGGTTTCGAAGAAACCTATGGAGTCAGTTAGTCAATGGATTGATTATTCTATCATAGCTGCAACACCACCGGTCTATTGCCGTACTGTTCGAGATTGTTGTTGGCTTCTTCCGTATTAAACATAATTAGATAAATGTGGCATGAATGGTTTGGCAAACACGTGTCTGACCCACTTAAACACGTACTTTATCATTCCGACACTTAAGCTGCAGCTAAACCCGTGAACGTCACCGGAAGAAATTTATTTCTTTTCCAGCTGTATACAGTTATTGGTGTCTAACTGATAAAAGAGACACCTTGCAATTTACATCCTTACCAATTAGTTTAACATTCAACAAGTCTACGAGAAAACGCAGGGCTACCAATATCAAGTTAATTGATCAAAACACTAACAAGTCTACTATATGAACATAACACACACACAGGTAATAAAATATCTGCATTCTGTATACTACATCAAGTCCAAACTATATGACTGCATCTTCATTTAGAATTTACTTCAATAGGATGGTATCGTTAAAAACAGGATTTATTACTTACCTACATATTAATCATATATATGTTTTAGATATCAGGAATGTCCAACCTTAAGGCCTATTACCATGTACTGTAAGACAAAGATGTACCACTAACGAATTTTGAAATGGACTCTTTTGTATCAGACTTCATTGGCTTGATAACACAAAGATAGAACTCCAAACGGTATTTAATTACCAGAACTGAAAATATCTATCTCTTGGGATTAAAAATTACTTTCGAAGATGTACACAAAACACAAATACTAATCAAGACACTTTAAAAAATTTGACAATTCAACGTTTGTGGCTATTAGGATTGACACTTGATCATATTTGTTCAAAATCTGGTGTACTTGAACGCAAATTTTGCATGTCAATGATTCAAAATATAACATGCGTAGATATTCCCAATGGTCTACTATTCACAACACTTTTATGCAGATATGAAGACATTTAAGGTTTTTCGTTTTCAGTGCACGATAGATAAAGCTTACAATTCATTTGCGAAGAGAAACGTAATTCCTCGGTAAAACATCAATCCGTAGGTTTATACGATGTTATCATATATACATACATACAAACAAGAAAAGAGTTTAACGCGGTTCTGGTCGTTATTTATACATTTAAAAGGTACTGTGCATGTGATTAGTTTGCGAGGGCTAGATCAGGGGCTAACGAAGATTAATATTGGCCTGATTCTCAGGACAGCTACTTTATTTTCCATTCACATTATCCTACATGATCTTTTTGGGGATGTCCAGCTGGCACCCGTTCTCATATGGCCTTGGCTATTGCAAGGACCGTTAAATCCAAAATAAGAGGGCTTAATTTCCTTACGTTAAGAATGAGGATATTTTGCTTTTAATATTCTCGCATTTTTTTAGTTTACGTCGCTTCATGTACATTTATGTGTTAACTAGTCTTGCTATGTTTCTCTGTATTGGAATTTAGGTCCAGATGTGTCTTATGACATAATACCTAAAATAATAAGTAAAGAATCACTTATTCAATTAGTCATTCGAGGTGGCATACCCTTGTGGAAATAGATACCTTTCTAGCATTTACATACAGGTTTAAAATTTCATTACACAAACATGATAGCTCAATCTTTATTAACGTGTATAGGTTTTTGTTTTGCAACGGATTTTAACGATTTGAATTCACTTCCAAAATGAAATAAATTCACTGTATATTTCTTACGAATATCTTTATATTGCCAACTTCGTAAAATAAATAACAGAGTAGTTGCCCATAAGAAAATCTCAAAAATATTTCGCAAATGTTGTGTGAATGTTCTTCTAGTAAATGTATTCGGCAATGTCAAAAGTTCTCTAATTTTCGAGAAGACTTTCAAACGTACTTAGTACACATCTACTAATGTTATGACATTTGCAGTGAGATAGCACTTCAAACTACTCCGATCATATCTGGAGAACTTTAAGAGTCGAACGACACAGTTAAGCTGTCAAATACCCACAACCCAAATAATCTTAGTGATTCCCTCCTTATCGATACGGAAACGAGTCTCCTGTTTGGCGGAAACGTGTAGGCCCCGATAATGCCATTTCTTACAGTCGTAAACACATTGAAAATTAATGAGCTTCAACTCTTACATGGTGCAATTTAAACTTTTATTGTATACATCACAATGTCTTGTAACTAAATAGGGGGCAATTCTTTATATATATATATATGTATTACTTACAAACTTCGCGATAGACCATCCCACATGTTTCTACAACGAATAAACAAAAGTGTCATAACTATCGGTTTCCTAAAGGTTTGTCAACGGCATGGACCTACTTTTATTTTGTGTAAGGATGCTTATGTAGCATCAGGGTAAACACAACTAGGGCATGCGTTGATAAAGATATGTAATTTATATTGGTATATTGATGTATGCCAAGATTGTGTTTTGTAGTATAACAATTAAAAAGGAAAAAAACGTCATATTGATTTTTTTGTAATTTTAAAATCGAGTTTATAGATTGAATGCTGGTAAATGAGAAATAGTTTAGTTCATATTATTTAAACAAGGAATAGACAACATGAAAAAAAATTTAGCCATTGGTAAATATATAATTGCATTTTTTGTAAAGGGAGCGACACCCATACCGATAATATGCGTATTTATTTAGACATAAATGATGTACATACGGTAGATTTAATCGAATTACATATAAATAATGGTGTCAAAAATACGGAATGACACGATTGATGTTTTACAACAAATAGCGTCTATACATTTCGCATCCCTTCGAACAGATATATATAACTCTAGACATGTTTATTTAATAACAGTTCAAGGTAGACATTTCATGATCCTGTACATTATTCGTGCATTTATGTAACCGTTAAAAGTTACGGATCTCTGTCCTACTGCAATGTGGTGTTTTCATATATAGAGTTACCTCTTCTTAACGTCCGTTTCCGTTTGAATATAAATAGCACTTTTTGGCCAGAACACTTCTGTAGACCAGTAGGCTCCATCGGTTAGAGCGATAGTATGTTTATCTAAATTGCTTATTCCGTCTNATAGAGTTACCTCTTCTTAACGTCCGTTTCCGTTTGAATATAAATAGCACTTTTTGGCCAGAACACTTCTGTAGACCAGTAGGCTCCATCGGTTAGAGCGATAGTATGTTTATCTGAATTGCTTATTCCGTCTTTGCGTATTACAGAGTTATCCTCTCTTGGGAGCAGGTATTGATTGATACGTCATTGGTTTGTGTGAGAAAATTAGGTCGTTTTATCAAAAATTAATGACGTTACTCTCACAAACTAGTGACGTAACAATCAATACCTGCTCCCAAGAGAAGATAACTCTGCAATACGCAAAGACGGAATACACTCTGAACACTGTTGTTGAGTATATTTTGTTTATTTTATATGTATTATTTCTCATAAATGTCCCGCACGGTATGGTCTTCTTTTCATAAATGACTTATCAAAGCTACATATATATTCATGCCGGAAAACAGTCGTCAACACTTACTTACATTTTTTTGCAGTGGAACGAGGATCCTTAATTGTGAAAAATGAAAGTTCTCGCCAAGCTGTATTTACATATATGGTGTCAATGTAAACAAGTAAGGAACACGTCAAGAACATATTGTGATACACACGTCGAATCATGAACATGCAAGCTTTGATGAAAACAGGATGTAACTTATGTTGTAACCTTTGATTAAACTTTTTGTCCTTTTGCCGTGGCTGTGTTAGAGGAGAACAACAACAAGCAAGGTTGATCGATATGACATGACATCTGCTACGTCTGTCTGCATAGATCTTCTATCCCACGTTTATTTCATGTAATTTACACACGGATTTAAACCAGCAGGTATGCGGAGTTTGTTAGATTCATTATGACTGGCGGTGAAAACGTTAACAAGGATGACGTAACAAACGGATGGAATTACAATAATAATAATTGATAGTTAGATTACATTCTGAAACAAAATCAATAGCAATAAAACAAATAAACATTTACTCCTTTTACCCTTTTAGAGCGAATCAACATTATATAACAGTATAAATATACGTTTCCTGTCAGTCAACGTCAAAAAGGAATAACTAACAGCACGTTATCGTTCAACGCCCTTGCCCCATTTCCACACCTGATATATATATATTTCCTTTTCTTTCTTTTTTTTTCGATGGTGTTTTCCGAGGCAACCCCATATATTCGACCCCTTGCGAAGACAGTTAACAAAACACAAACAAACATCTTAGATTATATAACTAGAGCTAAAATTTAAATTTTGACTACCTTGTTAGACGTTAAACATAATCAAATCAAACCAAACTGTATTCAGGGTATAGGTATTTTCGAAACGGTGGACTAATTTCAAAAATAGCGGACAACATGAGATACAGCTGATCGATTTTATTATTAATACAATGTTTGCGCCAATAAATTTCTTAAAATCATAAAATGAATTGACAATCAGCAACTTAACAGTGATATAAACTGATTTCCGATCAATGTGAAATGAAATTGTACATGGGAAAATTAACAAAGTAAACTCAATCGGCATGTCAGAGTACATCGGTCCCTGGCGATGTTATTACTGTGACGCTAAATGAATGTATACGTAAGAGCACACTAATGAGTAGCGGACTGAACATAACTAACTCCAACGCAACCATATATCATTTTTATGCTTTGAAGATGGTTACTACCCGTATAAATAAGCTTTCTCGACAGCTTTATGGGGCTTTTATCGCTCAGCCCGTGTATCATTTTTTGAGAATAATGTCTTTATGCTTTCGCTACATCCTTCACTTTGATCTTATAAACACTCGGTAGTACAACACCGTGCAAACACAAGGATGTTCATTCGATTTGCAAATATTTCGAAAACGGGTATTCGCTATTCGAATGACAAAATTACGACCAAGGGAGAAATGAAACTGAACATGAAGTGTTCACAATTCTCATTAGGTGAACATGTATATCTATAATTGTATTTCACTGAAGAATTATCTGAGATAAGATGTACAAGAAAACAGTAGTTGCTCGATTTAACACGGCTGAAGTATTTATAAAGCATATTCACACCAACGCAGCGCTTTCCTGTCGTGCTGTTATCCATTTGCTGGTTTCCGACACTACGCCAGTTTAAATTACTGTTAATTGTAACTGTTTCAATGTAAAATTCTACCATTAAATGATATACATGTTCAGAACTCTTTTAGACAAAAACAATTAAGTATTAACGGATTCATCATCATTTTGTTTTAAGATATGTTTGTTGGGATGTTACGTCCTCTTACTCACTTACGTCTTATAAAAAAAGGTGTATGGAAATCACGAGGGGCGACTTAAAGTGTCGTTTCACTAAAATATTATACACAGTAGACTGCAAACGAGCTAACCAGTCAGTCATTACAGACACATAGTTAAAGCTTAACATCAATTAATGAACAACAAATGTCTAATTTCAAGACTTTGGTTTTGTCTCGATCTTGACAGCAGCTACAGCCTTCACTACTCCATCGTACGGTCAACGCTAAGGCAAATAGTCATATGTTGAAATTTGGTCATAGTTTTGTTATCCTTACAACTAACATTTAAGGACGTGGTCAGTGTTTGTTTTGGTGTATTTGCTTCTTATGGGGATAACTCGGATATAATATCAATTGTAGGATAACTCTGATATGATATCAATTGTAGAGTGTTACCGCGCGAAATAACATGGCGGAACACAAAGCACAGTATCCACGCGATCATATTTTACTGATCACGCGTTTAGCAGTTGCTGCAATTTTCATATTTGATGAACGTTTTGACTTTACTATGTCCTCGCCTCGGAACAGAATAATACATTCACTACACATTGCGGAACGTCCTAAACTATTAATAGGACGCTAAACTTGATAAAACGAAAACAAACAACAAACATGTAATAAATAAAAAAAAATAGAAAAAGGAGGATAATATACATGTGTTAGATAAAATAACATTTTTACGCAACCGATATATATATATATACATACACATAATTATTTAGTTAGTAAAATATTTTGTTATTTAAAAGTTTCATATATATATTGATGCAATCGACTCATAAAGTTATATCACAGTAATCTTAGTTAAGAGTATTACAGAATGCAGAAGGTTTTGTGCAAAGGTATTTCATCATTAAATGTCATGTGTCTACTAAACATGCATGCTAATAAAGCAAACAATAAAAATTGACATAGTTATACGCTAATGTAGCATAATCTTAAATATTGATACAATACAGATAATAAGTCTATCTTAAACTTCAGTAAGGTTACAATCCATGGAGGGTATTACACGGTAAGGCACTAGGAAAGTGATATTAAATCAAAAATGCCTAAATGTTGCAATCGGTACAGCAGAATTAGTGTTCCTTTTTTAATTCGTAACATGCGGGGGAGGGGGAGCTGTATCCCATCTGCTGAAGGGATTTTCCCATCTCCCTAGGAACCTATCCTCATATGACCCTGGCTGTTACGAGGCCGTTAAACTCCAAACAAACACAAATTAGTGCACAGCTACAAACAGTTTTAACGAAACGCTAACGACCGACAGTACATGCCTTTGTGTTCTAACCGACCGCTTTAAGATCAGAAATCCACTTGAATATTCTTAGGTTTTGTTTTTGTCCCGCTGGTTTACACTGTCCAAAGAGAAAAAAAATGAAATAACGTAATAAATGAAAAAAAACAGCTGGTATAGACATCAACCTTAATTGAATTAGATCAAAAAGACGGAGTAGTAATCTTTTGCTTAGTGTCTACTTTAATACATAACAGAACAATGGCGTCCTAGACCGGAAATGCTCCGACGATTCCGTTTATTACCCAAATAAAGTTCCAATTACTTTAACCTCCCACTCACATTAGGGTTTCTGTCAATTCTTGATAGGTTGACCAAGGTTACACTTCAAATATGGAGATTGAAAAATAAATTGAGGCTATATTTCAATGAAGAAAAAACAAAATCCGAATTACGAAGCGAGAGACAGCTTTCTCGTTATCTTACAGTAAACCAAACGAAACATGCAACACAGTTATAAATCATCAAAGCATCTTAATGTTCTTGTATTAACATACGTGATATTTGCATGATTTTCAGTCCGATCATGTATTGTCACATTCAATCGTTCAAGTGTTCTGACAATGTAGTGTGTTTAATAGTTGCTGCATTAGACTTCTACATAAGCTCACTTGACCATGTAATGATTAATGTCCAGTGACTGATCGCAGGCATGACAATAAGGTTGACACTCCTTACGTAAAATGCATAATGAAGGTATGGCCTTTATGTACTGGGAGATGGCAACTTCCTGTCTGCGATCTGCTCTACTGAGCCAACGTGATTTCTTTATGGCCAGGTATCCAAATTCAATTCAAATTACAGAACATTCTGTCAATATCAAGGTTCTTTTCTTTATGAGAACATGTTCTGAATTCCGATTTTATTACTTGGTATTATTTTCAGGGAGTCGGACCTTCGAAAAATATGAAATGTAATTAAACATAACCTTGTTTGTGTTCAGAACGATCAGAGTAGGGAAAACACTCTTTTGATAATTAAGGCATCAAACAAAGAAGATCTGATTTTGCAAATGGTGTTCACGGCTGAATACGCTAATGAGCCTTTGATCTGCGTCGATGTATTGAGTTGTGCAATGCAGCACGAACTAGCATACAGATACATCTGCATGTCACAATTATCGCATCGCAAAACGTGTGGTTAATATTGACTTGGCACGTAAGTAACTTGAAGGGATGATTTTTAGCTTTGTAAATATGAATGTTCCCTTTGAAACTATCCCCATACAAGTGATGCTTCATTACTGTTATAAAGGAAGAGTTACTAATAATTTAAAAGATTATGCAATTGTGTTTATCACCGTTATAAAACATATATATATATATATATTGTATTTTTATTACTCTTGTTTTTCTTAATTTTCATGTTTTCCTCAGTTCAATTATCCGATTACCATTACACTGCTCTACTTGACACATTATATAATGTATCGTGTATGAAAAGTGTATTTAATACAGTTTCTGTTCAACCAATATGTGCTTATTTACACTCAATTGGTCTTATATAATTTACAACCAATTCGTTTCCTGTTGTTAGATTTTTTCACCTTTTTCACCTTTTCATTTCTAGTTTGATGTATTCATTTTTGTGATTGCCTTTTTTAACCTGTTTTTGGCCTTAAATGACCACCATTGTCGATGGGCTGTGAAACAAAACATTAACATAGCAAACGAAACAAAACTTTAAACACTTTACAAGCTTAATAGCCTGTTAGATTTCCGTGTATCACTCTTATTACAACAGGCTATGCTTTCGGCAAAGGAGTTTCATTTATCGTTGTCTCGTCCACTAATAAATGTTTTTAAAGACAGGTGAAATTGAACGAATGATCAATTTAAAACTATTTGATATACAAAATAGCTTTAAGCCTTAGACAGATAAGGTTACCCATAGCAAATTGCAGACTGTCTGCGTCCGTGAACCAGTTTTGCGGTAACATCAATCTTCAACGCTTCCTCTAATCGTCTTTGACATGTCTGTAGGCAGGTGTAGGTGACGTGGAGATGACTGTATAGTGTCTGGACAAAAACACAAAGTAAACATTCCATTTATTTCCGAATAAAGAATTTCAAAGGCAATTAATGACGAAAGATAGGTTTGGTTTGGTTCATTTGGGGTTTTACGTCATCGCGATAGAAAAGTCCTAAGACATGGTTCATGTTCGCCTTGAACTTGACGGGAGATGAAATAGCATGTGATGCGAAAATGCCATTTATTTCGTAAACATCTGCAACCCTCCCTACTTTATACGGAGTATCATTGTGTCAATCAACTTGTTTCCACGATCTTTTGTTTTTTGTTTTCTAACACCTTGCAAAGAAAATATACCTCTCATTTGGCTATACTGTTCAACGTTTTGTACCTAGGCTGGGATGTCCCTGTAGGTAGGGGTAAGAATTGTACCTGCTTCCCCCATTGCATGATCGTAAGAGACGATTAAATTTGGGATCTTATCTTTTCCCTTCTTTTTAAACAACTGTCTTTTCCCTATAGTCTCCCTTGACAATGTCTCACTTTTGGCTTTTAATTGAGCGTTCGCCCCTGCGAGGAAGGCTTTTGGGTGCTGTCCCCGGCGAGACATACCATAGTCTGTACAAATGTGTGACCGGGTGAGGCGTCCTGCTGGGTGTCTTCGGCAGTATGTTTCAGTGAGGTAGCACTATAAAGTCGGCATCAGTTCCACGCTATCACAAGGAGATAAACACGAACATATCGCAGCCTCCCAAAATACACACGCATACACTACACGCATGCATCTTGCACACAGGGGAGGCCGTCCTTAAATGACCTTAGCTGTTAATAGGACGTTAAACAAAATCAAACAAACAAACAAACAAACTGTACAAATGGTAGTTTCTACTCCTGCTTAACGCTTAGCAATTTAGGAGTTGGACGACTGGTTCGCCCGTTATCAGTAAAATGTGACCGGTCGAGGCGTCCTGCTGGGTGTCTTCGGCAGTATGTTTCAGTGAGGTAGGACTTTAAAGTTGGCATCAGTTCCGCGCTATCACAATGAGACAAACACGAACATATCGCGCCTCCCAAAATACACACGCATACACTACATGCATGCATCTTGCACACAGCGGAAGGTGTCCATTCATAACCATACAGTTGTGGGATCACACAAAGTTTCAAGATTTGCTGTGTGTGTACGATGTTTGCACGATGTGTGCACGATGTGCGAAAGATAAAAAGTTGGACGAGCATTGCTTGCGCACACCCAGGTGAAGAAACACACAAACGTCCAGTTGTGTGTTCATTACGGTCATACGGTATCACATATCAGCTCTATGTGTCAGGCACAGGCCAGTTAAAACTCCGGTTACTCATCAAATTGTTATTTACCAGTTCTGTTACCTTTGAGCCACACCCTTTCTTGACAGTCAAACGGTGACTGTAATGCTAGGTAACACCCAAGCTCTCCGTATTTTTTCATTCCGTTATATTGATCTTCAAATTGAACCAAATCGTACAGTTGTGCGGAGAGAACCGCATAACGGGGCGAACGATTGTTAAATCGCACAGTTGTAAGCACCATGTGCGGACGGTGTGTAAACGATGTGTGCACGGTGTGCGGTAAAACGACTGTAGCTGTTGATAGAACGTTAAACAATACCAAACCAAACCCCGGGCTGGAACACTGGTTCACCCGTTGCCAGTATAATGTGACCGGGCGGAGTGCTGTGCCTGGTGCCTGTGGCATCGCATTTTAGTGAGATAGCACTATGAATTCGGCATCAGATCCGCGCTATCACAAGGAGGCAAGCGCAACATACCATGCATTCCACAGTCACACACGCATACAATACACACATGGACGCACGTCTTTAAATAACCTTTAATTACCTAAGCTGTCAATAGGACGTTTAATAAAATTGAACCAAACCAATTGTCCGAACGGGGGAGGCAACATGACCTGTCCAAAGGCTGAGACATTGCAAAGTTCTGCATCTGATACTCAATCGATCTTTATAATAAAACATGATATATTTTACAACCACTTCGTTCTCGGTTAATGTAGTGTTATACATTTGTTCTTATCTTAGTTTTGTTAACCTTGTTTTTGTTTGGTGTATTTATGTCTGTGATTGTCTTTCTGTACAGTGTTGTTTGCTCTTAAATGACTCCAATTGACGACGAGCAGTGAAACAATGCAAAACATAAAAAAACGAAATAAACAAAAATCTTATATGATAATAAAAGTAATTCCAGCAAAAAAAACCACGAAAACATTACTTTTGTGTTAATTAATACATATTGTGATGCGATATGAATTTACACGAGAGACATTACCTAATTTTAATTTCCAATTCCCCCCTTTTTTTTTTATCAAATCACATTTGATTAAACCTAAGTATAACGAAAATTGTAATAATTTTCTGATGGTATCTCCCGCTTTAACAAGACAGGTTTCTATTTCATTCGAAAAAAAAAGAGAAAATCCTGATTGTTCAACTTCGAAACAATTTGCAAAAGCTATACAACAAATATCCGAAAGTAATTTTGCTTGTCTGTTGAAATGAAGAAGTAATCAGTTTACATCAATGTAACAAACATGCATTTTCCCTTCTGACCACTTCCCCGGCTAGCTAATCAACACACATGCAATATTACGTCTGAAATCTGGGTCAAGGTTTCCAAATGTCAATATATCACTGAAGCTGAAAATAACTCATTGACTGTCTCAAATGAAAATGAATCTACGTATTGTAACTTTGATGAGTTATGGTACTCTGAATCAACGAAATATGTAAATATAAAAGCAATGTTAACAGCTCAGACATAAGTTTTGTTGTCGATTTTGTATTGTTAAATTACCTATCGACTGTTCAAGCCAGTTTAGGCCAACCAACACTGTTATATAATATAAACATTATTTATTTTACAACAAGCATGAAACAAGCTAGTTCAACTTATGTTTGTTGTTCTTCCTTGAGCATGTTTTATCGACCTATTATTAGCCTAATTACCTCTTTACTGTTGACATGTCGTTAGGAATATACATTTAATCAATCTTTGCTTAATCAAATATTTTTGCAAAAGACAATTACATGAAAATATTTTAAACTATGTGGTTTTGGTTTTATTGTTTTATATGACACAAATTTAATAATGTCAAATGTTTTAATAAATAACTGGAATTGAATTAATAAATTCACAAATATATGGTGTGCCTGTCCTTCCTTCAATTATATTTTGTGTAAACCGTTATATTTATTCGATTTTTGTATATTTCTATATTCTGATTTTGTCTACAACCACTCAACTTGCAGTGTTTCTTTTTGTTTTTGATGTAGACTCCGGTAAAAAAACAAACATCCCCATCACAGCACTATCGATCTCTCTCTTTTCCTTTTTTTTCTCTCTGATCGGCTGTTGTCTCCCTTTCTCAAAAATACCTACTTTGTCAGAATAAAGCGGTCGGGCGCATGTCCGTGTCCTGAAATTACAAATCGGTGGGTAAGGACTTTTAATATCCCGTATACGTGTGCCAATCATTAGTAGACAGCGCTGACACAATCTTATCTTGACCAGTTTTTAATGCTTTATTGATTGACCCTAAATCACTTAAACAAAACACGAAATTTACATGTGTACATCGTAAGTTTCTGACAGCAGGTGTAACATGGTAATTAATATACGATAATTATGTTATTCCTGAAAGATGTCTTACTCAAAGCGAATATATAATACGATTGTACTTTTTGTCTTCTCTAGCATATTTTGCATCAGTCGTATTGCAGATGAAGGGGCCACTCAAATGCAATCTTGAAAAGTCATAACTGAGGCATTTTTATGTGATTGACAGAAAACGTAATGGACACACATTTTCTTTTTACAGTTTGAGGTGAAATTTTGCAAATCATTCGAGGTAGTCATGCGCACACCGTATAACGGGTTATTTACCTGGGCTTCTATATTTTGCGATTTGGACCCAAAATTACTAAATGAAATGTACACAGATCATACTTTCGCGATCTACATATTTGAATGAACTAAATGTTTGCGGTGTTTCAGGACAGAGACGGGAAACAGTCAAAGGAATAGGCTTTACTACAGCAAAGGGTTAACAAAACATCAACAAAACCATCAGATGAGCGATATAACATATTTCACACATCATTACTCTATATGTTCGTATGCATACTCGTCATAACCACATGCACGTCATATCATGGCATTACGGTAATGAAGTTTGTTATCGCGACTCAGGTTTTTTTACGCTTGTAAAATATTATTATAATTTCTGCGGATCACATTTTCGCGATCACGTTATTGACCCGCGAACATATCGTCCCTGTGAATATTTTATCATTATGATACATAATGCAAAAATAGTGCGTTTTAAAATTTATAACATGGAATACAGTTGTGGGACCGCACCACGCACCAAACATAGCGTGTGCACACCGTCCGCACATCGTCCACAGAAGGTGCGCACAACTGTGCGATTTAGCAGTCGTTCGCCCCATTGTGCGCTTCTCTCCGCACAACTGTGCGATTTAGCAATCGTTCGCCCCATTGTGCGCTTCTCTCCGCACAACTGTGCGATTTAGCAGTCGTTCGCCCCATTGTGCGCTTCTCTCCGCACAACTGTGCGATTTGGCATCATTTGTAGATCAAAATTACTCAACGACAAAAATACGGAAGGCTTGTATGCGATAATGTACACTGCATATATCTTTAATTTCTCATCACAATAATCAAGATTATACAATTTCATAATGCATGTTACACAGTATTACAGCGACCGTTAGGCGGTCAAAAATGGGTTTGGCTCCAAGGTAACAGAACAGGTAAATAACAATTTTATGAGTGTCCGGAGTTTTACCTGACCAGTACCTGACACACAGAGATGATATGCGATACCGTTTGACCGTAATGAATAGTATTTGTTATTTGCATTCGTTTGCCTATAGCTCCCCTTCACCTGGATTTTCACACACCCGGTATTAACCGACAAGTCACGTAAGTGCCCCAGGCGGGGAGAAAACTACGGTCCAGGTAAATGTACAAAGTGGTTATGATTACCTGTATACGGGATTGTGTTGTAATTTTTCATGTGTCGATTAAGTTTGTTTAAAAACACAGAAAACACAATTTCTAAATATAAGAATGTATAGACCGAAATATAAGTTTATAAATGTTTCTAGAATATATAAACATACGTAAACATCAAGTTTATATGTTTTAACACGAAACCGTATAAACTGTTAAGGCATTTCTCAATTTACACCAACCACGATTGTTTTCGCACAACGTCCGTCCATCGTGCGCACAGATGTGTGCAAGCAATGATCGTCCGGCTTTTGATCGTTCGCCCATCGTGCACACACGTTCACACACCGTGCACACATCGTGCACACACCGCACATCGTGTAACGTTGTGCGATCCCACAACTGTATATCTTTGCCGGTAATAAATTTACACATAACGTTTTGGTGGTCACAAGATATTTATAGCATGAAGTAAACGTCAGACCGCAAACGAAATTTGTTGTTATACAATTGACAGTGTGTGGACATTTTAGCGGTGATTTGTGTATATGCCTATCTAGCAATGTAACCAATCAGAGGCACATTTTAAATTGGGATAGGATGTCAATTGATTGACGGGCATGATTGAAGCTTAAACATCACACATACAAAGCTGTTCACACCACAGACAGATAAGATTATCCCCGAGCAATCTCCAAAGACGCGGCGTCGCTTGTACCGTCAATTTCGACCCAACTGTTTACTAGCAACATCAATCTATTGAGATACAATGTTTCCCCTCATAGGCGGCAAGCAGTATGTCTGCTGGCAGATGGAGGCGACAAGTACGTTGATAGGTCACTCGGTCAAGGCTTCAACTGAAAATTAGTTATATATTTCTTAAACTTTCAAGTCTCGCACAGTCGAGGATGTTGTGAGTATAACATATTACTTTAAAGAAATCAATATCCGGCAGTGCGCGCGCGAATATTTGTCAGTCGTTTACGTAAAAAAGATATTGATGAACAAACACGTTTTTGAAATAAGTTTTACTACCTTGTACAAATAATGACGTACAAAATTTCAATAGAAATATTCTGCTTATTAAGTATACTTTTATATTTTTTGTTATTTTTTTTAATGGACCATAAAACAAAGCAAAACAAGGATAGAAGAGAAATTTGTAAACTGGATATGATCTTTTCAAAAAAACATAAAACTATTTATTATGGGTTATATACACAATATAAAACAACCCTATACAGTATATTAAACAAGTCTAGTCTGTATGTTGTTTGAAATGAGCATATGTTGTAAGACGTCCTTCAAGCCCAACATCAGGCATCAAAGTAACATTGAAAGGAAGTGAAGATGTTCGTCCTTGTGTCAGACGTTAACAGCATTGACCGCTGAGGCGAGGCCTTGTTTAAATTTGTATAAACACACCAGTACGACCGTGTATCAGGTGAACTTATCCCATCTGTATGGCACTTTCTAGTAGTCTGTGGCAGTTATAACCGAGGAATTATTTGTATACAAGTACGCATGAAGTAAAGGCAGTTTATCTCTAACGATTTACTACCCTAAACCCTTATGTACCATTCACGTCGTAATTATGGGATGATCGAGGCTTTATTAGCTCTCCTGGTGTTCCTCGCCTCTTTACGATGCTAAAGTGATACACGATTATGATACTGTTACATCGACATAAGGAGGTGTACCACTACATGGCTCGCACGCCATCGATCTCGGCATCTATTCAACCAGAACCGATTGGTAGTAGAGTAGTTAACTATTTACATTGCAGTAACCTGAACAGCCTCTACGTGATCACATTTGTTTGATCACACGTGGATAACGGTTCGTGTATGAGCATCGAGAATGTGTTACAGTTTGAATGGAGGGGCGTGTTACAGAATATAAAAACGATTTTAATTAAGACAGGAGTGATACAGTTGTAGCTTATTTGCAATTATTGAGATACTTTATTCAATTCTTACTAATTATCATACAATAAAGAAATAACAATTGTAAAAGACAGCAAAATTAAACAGCGCTATATTAATATAACCTAAGTGTCATAGTAGTGTTGTGAAATCTATCTCAAGAAATAACTTATTTGAAAATACGAAACGTTGAGGATTATTGCCGCCGATCAGTGAAGACTTTTCAGAAAATGGATATCAATTTTATACTTTAAACCAATGAATGAAATGTTGCAGAGAATTCCACATGAGTCTGGTTGGACTTCGCCTACGAAAAATTGTGAATAAAAATATTACAGGACAAAATACACACACGGACAAATCGTAAGTATACACTTAATTTATTCTCACCTATATTTGTTATAATGCTGTTTTATCTGTTTTTTAACATGGTAATTAACCTCTATCAAGCGTTAAATATGTGATACATAACTCGTGACCGTCTCTATAATCAAGTACACTACTATTTATTTAATTTATCGCAGAGTAAAGATTTCCATTTCCATGTACAATTTTACGAAAGAAAAATAGAACCGCACACAAAATGCTGTGTTAAGTTTATATCAGTCACTATAAAAACAAGTTAAGATTCCATATGTTTTTCTTCAATTATTAAAAACTAAAGTGAATTTAAAGAATTTAGAAGCAAATATGTTTTTAAGTTAAAAGGTAAAACAGATTAATAGATACAGCAGTGTCAATAAACAAGTCTATTTCTAGACGATAGAAATAGAGATGGAGTAAATAGCAATACAATATGACATACATGATCAATCTTCTCAAAATGAGAGGCGAAAATATTCAAATATAACACTTGTTAAATCATTATTGTGATCATCAGAGTTAGAGTTGGCTTTAACAGTTTGAACAGATGTCATCAACGCCAATGTAATTTATGTTCGCTTTAATGATAAATTGGTTTAGTTTAGGATTGTTTAACGTCCTATCAACAGCTATGGTCATTTAAGGACGGTATGAATAAAGCGAAAGTTACTATATCATTATATAAAGCGAAAGTTACTATATCATTATTGATGCCTTTATTCAAATCTGCTTTATTAGATAGCCTTCATGTACTAGGATCCTGCGTAGACTTAACTTCATGTTCTAGGATCCTGCGTAGACTTAACAAGACACCATGTTTTGGATGACGCCGGTGGTCATACACTGTCTGGTACCATTAGCATAAATGCTCTTCATGTTCGCTTGAAATACATTAGACAAAAGCTACTGGGCCATTACAGACGCCTTTATCCCAACGTGTTGTACAGGATTATCTACATCTTGTGTGATGCTTTAGAGACTTCACAAGACACGTTTGAGATGTCGGTTGTCATACATTGTCTCATCATCTTTCAGTCAGAAAAGGCTTACTGTCAATGCAAGGTCACATCCAATGAAAGTTACGTTGTACATGTAGCTGAAAACTTGGTTGTTCATACATATATGAACATGCATGATCATTAATCAAAAGTTTGTTTGTTAATCTGTCCCGCGGGTTGTCAAACTGCAAAATTGTAAAACAAAAAAAAAGACGTTTATATCTTTAAGGATTTCACCCGTTCTTAATTGATAACACTACTTGTACCTGTTACAAGCGATTAACCATGAACAAGTCGCTAAGGTGCTGTTCTAACCGTGTATTCAATATTGTAGTAAAACCTCCATACAACGCCCCTCGGTTCATTTGTCATCTCACTTACTGCCAACAAATTAAAGATATCTTTTGTTTTTGTTCTTTCGCGTGGTTATATATTATAGTCAGAATTCTATCATAAAACCCGTATTCATACATAACCCATTCTTATTAATTGAAAAGTACAGGACAGCCTCACTGTATAGAATGCAACGAACGATTTACAATAAACCATTTGTTATTAATTAGACTGCACTTCAGCCAACAAGAGACACTTTTTGATAATAGTACAGGTCTCAAATCTCTACAAATGGAACCTACTTAAACTGTTGGTTTGATCCAAAAAAAAATCAAACCATAGCAACTTTAACTATTCAAGTTGACGTTTGTTTTACCTTTTCGTTCGCTTTATGTTATTTCCTTTAACATGTTGTATATACCTTTTGTGTTGATGGGCAGTTAAGACCCAATAATAATATAGAGCCAACAGATACACTTCAAACAAATTATGGCAATGTGTCGAGGTTTAATTATACTGTCCGCGTCTTATTTCATAAATATGTTCTAATTGGTAATAATATTTTCAAGTTTAAGACAGATGATACTGTCCAATACTTCAAGATTGTAACAAAATCAATTATATTACGTGTTATGCAGCATAAACGGTTAATAAGATAAGATGTGAAAAATAATAAAAATCTTTTTGAATCATTCATGAATTTATCTTTACACTTGTAACTAACTAGTTAAGCATAACCATTTGACGCTTTCCATTAATAAATTACATTTTATGATATATACTTTTCAATAATGTTTTACGAAGGATTTTGAAAAACACCAAATTTAAAAATAATGAATTTACTATTTTCGACAGTTTACAACATTACACTTAAAATATTAATGTCATAATTGATTTAAACGATAGACACGTCTTTCTGTTGCGTCTTGCTTTTCTCATCTCTGCACCAAATTGAATTTTCAGAAACGATCTATGATCAATTAAGTCAATATCCTTCCAGCCTTTTTTGAAAAGTTAACTTTTTTTTAATTTATATACAACATCGCTTCAGCCGTTCCAGACATTTTTGTTTTTTCAATGTCCTCTTCTTTACCCCTTTCTTCAAAAAAATAATAATAATGCGAGGTTCTTATATACAGCTTTAGCACAACCTAGTTCGTAGGTCGTCTCAAAGCGGTTCACAAGGTATTGTCCGTGGTTATAGAGCATTTGCAACCAGCCACTTTCTTGCTCAACTCCCTTGGGAGCATACAGTCGGTGCTTCCATGTCAGCGCTCACAGCTAGCATTCAACAGCTCCAGCACTGCCCAGTCACGTACTCATTTACAGCTGAGTAGACTGGTACAAGAAGAGTAAAGTATCTTGCTCAAATATACAACACAGTGCCGTTCCGTGACTCGAACCTGCAACCCTTAGGTCACAAGCCCGGCGTCCTACCACTAGACTACCATGGCTCCGAAAACAATTTCGTACAATCTATAACTGTCTTGTATCTTCCGTAAATACGGATGTTGTCTTCTCGTTGAATTTGCTTGTTATATTGCTTCATATTGATAAATATGTTTTCTTTTACTTAGAAAAGGGTTTACATCATTTGCATATATTGAAAAGTGTTATTTCAGCGCGATGCGTACATTCAAATATTAACAAGAAAAAGTAAATCTGCGCAAAGCTTTCAAATACGTGTCATTATTTATTATCACATTCTGACCTTTATCATTTGTTTCTAAAAAATTGTTCTCACTTATGCCTATTTTGATACGTAATGCCACAAGCCATTTGCGAAAGTCGATGAAAGTATGCATCATTATATAACACCAACGATACACGAGTGAAATGTTGAAAAAGATAAATGCATATCGTGACGTTTGGTTATTTCAACTGCATACAATTGTGCTGAAATTAATGGACCATGGTACGCGCATGACACACACAAACATAACTCTCAAGAGAGATGAAGGCAGTTACGATGTATCACACCCACATACACGTCTTAAAGAGCAACATAACTCTTTATTGATCACATTGACTTTTCCTCAGAACTATGCTATTAGAAACAACACAAATTAACTTCTTCATTTCACATCAATTTTCATTGTCGTCTGATTATTTCGAACAAGGTAATCAGTATAAACGACAACTCGTATTATCTGTAAAATACCACTTGTCAATAAATTCTTCACATACTACTTATGATGCCAGTAATATAGGTTTTGTTTCAGGTCATTTGTACGAACAAACAACGTTAGTATAAAAAGTTAAATCTGTCATCATAAACAGATACATACATAGCAAAATCTTCCGTTAAACACGTACAAAGTATCCGCTTACTGGGGTGCAAGGTATAGAGATATTGCCGGGACAACGTTGTTCTTGTTTGTCTCCCGATAAGTCGTTCTTACATAACGCATTCCTATTTATTGATGTGCAAAGACCAATGTCAAAGAAAATAATGTAATGAACCTTTTCCAGTTAAACACTTAAATTTGACTTCATTGACAGCGTCAACTTTCGGCCAACACGAGATACGTACTACAGAAATTATGTTTGAGAGCTTAAATTGAAACTGTAAACATGTGCATGTTCGGTGAAATAAATCGTAAGAGGCGACTAATGTGGCCCAATGCAGAATCGGGGGGGGGGGCTGTTTCCTTGTCAATAAGGGGACATTGAAGAAATCAAGAATAAACCTGCGGTATGCAAATGCATGTGTGTCATAAAAGACGACTTATGTAACTGCAGACTCTGGGACTTTCTTCTGGACATTGCAGAGATCAAACTTGATCTGCTGCTAGAGATCAAATTGATATGCTGCCCCGTTGCACTTGGAATCTTTCTCGTTTCCTGTCTTTTCTATCTTCTTTATTTTCTGTTTCATGGGGTATTTACCTAGGTACCCATCCTCATATAACTCAGGCTGTTGCGAGGACGTTAAACCCCAAACAAACAAAACAAATTGAAACTGAATATTCCTACAACTCTAGACAAACTGAGAAATGTCGGTGTGATCCAGAAAATATAAATTGATGCTTCCTTTGTTACTTCGTTTCTGGAATACAATTTACAGAACTGGTTTTTTTTTTGTATTGCATCACGGCCAATCGTCAATATATGTCACTTAGGCCAAGGGCAAAATATCACAAAATGTTTTTTGGTGGGTTTTTTTCAAATTAAGTACATCATAAAATTAATCACACAATTTGACATAGGTGCATTCAATCATAAAATATTTGATTGTATAGCTGAACTGAATAATTAGTTGCATTACAAAACGTATCTAGTAAGTGTATATAAAAAAAACTGCTTTACTTTGCTTCCTAGTATTTGCTTATAAGAGTTTTGCAAAAACCTGATAGAAACACCTGATAGAAACAATCTCTTTCAGATCATTTATCTTACGTAACTTCGTTTTGTAGAAGGATAATCTGAACATTTTTCAAATTATAAGATGCCGCCGTACAATGTCGTACAATGCGTAGCCATGGATATGCATTTTTGGAAAAGGAAGTTCATGACAAAGTAGAAAATGCAAAAAGAACAACATGTCCGTATGCTCGTTTTAGGGCTATAATCGGTCGAAAATACCAATCGGTTTTGACTATTTGCAGGAAAAAGTCATACAATATCTCCCAAAAGTGTTATAAGACCATTAATTATAGAAATAATCTGTTCTTTTAACTAAGAAAAACAATTTAAGATATCCCTTCCCCTTATTTTTTAATGACAAAATACTCATTTTTTTCACAATTTTTTTGCAGATTTAACACTTGATATAAAAAGTTCTGCTTTCAATTATCTTTTTTAATATTTAACGGATCAAAATAAAATAGGTTTCTCTTTCTAAGACAGCCATACAAATTAGGGGCGCGTGTGCTTCTTTTTTGTCCCATTATTATTTGTGTTATTTTTCACCATTACGGGGTCAAAAATTCAAAAAAATAACGCTTCAATTACTCTAAATCTTAAAACAAAAATTGTGCAAGTTTTTACTTTGCTGCATTTTACTTTCATTATATTGATATTACCTAATACAATAACAACTAACACGATGTAACAATCGAACATTTGCGTTGTACAGGTTTTTGATTTGAAGTCTCCGGAGGTCGGTTTTAAGATCTAGGTCAAAACGGCCTCACTGTAAAAACGGCCCTAATATAAAAACGGCCTTACTTATTAAATCGTGTTATACAATTTGATTGGGATTTAAATGAAGTTAGCAACCTGTAACAGATAAAGTTAAGAATAATGTAAGTATGTGTATGACATTTACGTGTAGTTAAAATTTACATAAATTTAAATAAATTGCTAAGTATAACGGGACGTATATATATATATATATGAACATTATTCTTGCAAACCGAAAGAGGGGACTAAGTGTAGCCCCCCCCCCCCCTGCTGTGACTGTTAAATCCACAGCAGCATTGAGAGGCGACAAATGTGGGCAGTCCGTAGGAAATTGAGATTTTTCACATTTACCGGGCCAGATTCCCACGTGCACCTGTTTTACGTTTTTGATATCTCGTCCCTTCTTTCCGGTTCTTATCTCTCGTTGACTCACTTGATGTACTCCCTGCAGGTAGGGCGTACGAATTGTACCTGCTGCCCCCAATTGCATGATCGTAAGAGGCGACTAAATTTGGGACCTTATCTCTTCTCTCCTTTCTAAATAACTTTCTTTTTCCTAATGTCTCCCTTGACAATGCCTCACTTTTGGCCATTTGTTGAGCGTTCGCCCCTGTGAGGAAGGCTTTGGGTTCTGTCCCCTGGCCGAGACATACCAAAGTCTTTAAAAATGGCAGTTTCTACTCCTGCTTAACGCTCAGCAAATTAGGAGTGGGACGACTGGTTCGCCCGTTGTCAGTATAATGTGACCGGGTGGGGCGTCCTGCTGGGTGTCTTCGGCAGTATGTTTCAGTGAGGTAGCACTATAAAGTCGGCATCAGTTCCGCGCTATTACAAGAAGACAAACACGAACATATCGCAGCCTCCCAAAATACACACACATACACTACACGCATGCATCTTGCACACAGGGGAGGCCGTCCTTAAATGACCTTAGCTGTTAATAGGACGTTAAACAAAATCAAACAAACAAACAAACAAACTCACTTGATGTGATAGTGCATCTTGCGCAAGAATAGGTCCTCTACATATATTTAGTAGTTAAAGAGTTTTCTAGAGGGAATCTTCTCCGATTTGGCGGGTCGTCTTAGTGCACTTTCGCTTTAGAGCAGAGCCAGTGAGCGTTCTGATATTTAGACTATTAGCGTTCCTTGTCCGCGATGCTGGCCCTGTGGGTAGGGCTTAAGAATTGTACCTGCTGAATGTGTTTTCCTGGTTTTACCGATAGCGCATGACAGTGTTGGAATTCGTTGGATAACGTATAAGTACGTGTGTGTATGAGTGTCTATTTCATAGTGCGTGGTGTGGTGTATATATGTGAATATGGGATTTAATTATTTCCGTAACAAAGGTAAGATGAAGTAATGTTTGGTCATTATATTACCTATGATGCAGTTGTACTTTAGTTTGTCACATTTATATACAAAGAAATAAGTTTTTGAAAAGAGTGTGGCGATTACACTTTTCCTCTACTGATTCAGTTACAGTATGTACTTCTTGATCAAGTTTCCGGAATATTGTATCCGAAATCTAATATTATGCATTTTTCAGATTATAGTTCAGATAAAAATACATGATCATTATTCATATGTGTCCTAGGTATTACGTCCTTCGTTTACGCTGATGGAGAAAAAAAATCGTCTGACATTTTTTTACTCTGTCGGAAATTTTTGCCCGGAACCTGTCCTTGTTTATATGTTATATCAAATATCCGGTCACACCAATAACTTCCGGTGATGTGAAGATAGTATGTAATCTAGTAAGGAATTTTAATGTTCGTGTGTATGGTTGATAGTGAGTCACTCGCTGTTTTTGACTTTATATTAATGTTTGTGTATATTTTTTCCCTTTACTTTACTATCCTTATCCTATGTTCGCCAATGCTACTTCTCTTCTACGGCACTGTCGAACATCTTTTCCTTCACTCCTCTGTTGTGTTCCGCTCTGTCAGGTATGTGATAGGACTTCTATATATAGCATTAAAGTTTCATCTTCTTACTATCCCCTCATATATCCTGTTGTGTCCAGATTGTAATAGATTGGCAATAGGGCAGCTCTACTATATATTATTTTTAAATGTCAAAAATTCTAAATGGAAGGTATCAAAATGCTAACAGCAAATTGTCAGGGTCTGGGAGATAAGAACAAACGTAAAGATGTCTTTTCGTACTTTAGAAGCATACATTATAATATTTATTGTATACAGGATTATAATATTTATTGTATACAGGATACACATTTTACTGCGGAGATGGAAAATAATATTAGAACAGAATGGGGATATACATGTCATTTCAGTTCATTTAGATCAAACTCTAGGGGGGTAGCAATCATATTTAATAATAATTTCGAGGCAAAGGTGATGAGTGAAAAGAAGGATTTAGAGGGGATTTTTATTAGCTTTGGACTTGTTTATATCAGAAAAAAGACTTACTTTAATTACATTATATGGACCAAACTCCGACATACCTAGTTTTTACGATAAATTATATGATGCTATTAATGACAACAATAATGACTCTTATTGTATATGTGGTGAATTTAATTTAGTTATGAACCCTGATCTAGATCATGACGATAATTATAGACATGTAAACAATCCTAAAGCAAGAGATTGAGTTAATAAATGAATTCGGAATGATAGACATATATAAAGAGCAACACCCAGAGACCAAAAGATATACATGGAGAAGGTCAAACCCAATCAAACTGTCACGTATAGATTGTTTTTTAGTTTCAGAAAATATGATATCTTGTATTGAAAAATCAACAATTGAGCCAGGCTATCGATCAGACCATTCAACACCAATTATATCAATAGTTTTTAACGATTTTAAGAAAGGAAAAGGCCTCTGGAAGTTCAATAATTCATTGCTTCCTGATAGAGAATATCTTAATATTATTAATAAACATATTTTACACATTAAAATACAATATGCACTACCAGTTTACATTCTCGCTTAAAAATATGAAAAACAACAAAAGTTCAGGGTCTGATTGGTTTACTTCTGAATTTTTTAAATGCTTTTGGAAACAGTTAGGTCAGTATGTAGTTAGATCAATAAGATGTGGATATAATAATAATGAACTTTCAATAACACAAAGACAGGGAATCATAACATGTTTACCTAAGGGAGATAAGTCGAGGCAATTTTTGAAAAACTGAAGACCTATTTCACTTCTAAATATAGTATACAAAATAGCATCAGGTTCAAACGCAAATAGAGTAACAACTGTTTTAAACAAATTAATTAATACTGATCAGTCAGGTTTTATTTCAGGAAGATATATAGGAGAAAACACTAGAATAATATATGACATCATGCAATATGCTGAAGAGAATGAAATACCTGATATGCTACTTTTTATTGATTTTGAGAAAGCTTTCGATTCTGTTAGTTGGTATTTATTGATAGGTACTTGATTTTTTTTAATTTTGGAAATGATATAAGAAGTTGGATCAAAAATTTTCACAAGTGTCCAAAGTCATCTATTAACCAAGGGGGGAATCTATCATCATTTTTTGAAATTAAACGTGGATGTCGTCAAGGTGACCCTATTGCCCCGTATTTATTTATTTTATGTGCAGAAGTACTAGGTATCAGAATTAGAAATAATAATAGTATTAAAGGAATAAATATAGAAAACACACCAATATTTCTATCTCAATATGCTGATGATACTTTAGTTATTCTTGACGGATCGAAAAAATCTTTCAGAGATTGAAAATAAAAACAACTAAAACTGAAGTAATTTGGTTAGGAAGCAAAAAATACTGTGAGGATACATTTTTTCCAGAGTGTAACTTGCATTGGGGGAACCATAAGTTTACTGTACTAGGGATTGATTTTCACATTGATTTACATTAAATAGCAAAACTGAATTAAGATAAAAAAAAAAACTGGTAAAACTTAAGTTAATCTTAAAAAACTGGAATAGTAGAATACTTACACCAATTGGGAGAATTCACATTATTAAGTCTTTGCTTATCTCACAATTTAATCATCTTTTTATATCCTTACCAAATCCAGATGAACACTTCATTAAAAAACTAAATTCAGAACTGTATCATTTTCTTTGGGGTGGACAAATTGACAAAGTAAGAAGGGGTATTATCATAAAAGACTATGCAGAAGGGGGGCTAAAGATGATCCATATTCATTCTTTCATTAAAACTAACATGGATCAAGAGACTATTTTCTAAATCTAATATATGGCAATGTATACTTAACAAAAATATTGATATAGATATAATGGCTAACTGTGGATAAGAATACTTATATATATGTGGAAAAAAATGCAAGAATCCATTTTGGAAAGATGTTCTTAACTCTTGGAAAACCTTCCATGATAAGGAAGAAAATTTGATAAATGAGAATAGGACAATACTGAAAACCCCTATTTGGCATAGTAAATTTTTAACAATAGAAAATAGAACTGTATTTTATAAAGAATGGTATAATAAGGGGGTAATTATTATCAATGATATAATAAAAGACCCGAAAACAAGTACTTTTTATAATTATCAGGAATTTATGGAGAAATATAACTTAAGAACTAATTTCCTTACCTTTGAAGGAATAGTTAGAGCAGTAAGGAAATATCTGAGGCATAAGGAAGTAGTTAATGATGTTGTTAGTTATCCTTTTATTCCACTTAATCTTGAGATTTTCTTCAAAAATGTTAAAGGGTCAAAGGACTTCTACAAAATACTCTGCAAAAAATAATATCACAGCAACAGGTAAAATAAAGTGGAATGAAATTTTAAATCTAGATGATGAAACATGGAATTGTATATATAAAACACCCTTTCAAGTTTCGAAAAGTTACACTGGTTACAATATAGAATAAATCATCACATTTTAACAACTAATTCGCATATATTTAAGATAGGATTGGTAAAAACTCCATACTGCTTTTTTTGTAAAACAGAAATAGAAACGATAGTTCATATGCTATGGGAGTGTGAAAAAGTACAGTCATTTTTTCAGAACTTTGAATTTTTATTAGACTCATTATTTATTCCATTTACTTTTAATAAGGAAACTTTCATTTTTGGCTAAGTACTTACTATACAACTGATAACCTTATTCTACTAATAATGAAACAGTATATCTATAGATCAATATGCTTGCAACAAACTCTATCAATTCATGCTTTAAAAAATGCTATTATAGATCACTACATAATTCAAAAATATATTTCTATAGGCAAAGGAGTTGATACCACTTTAAAAATGGAATAAATTATTGGAAATCACTCCCAATCCCTGACAAACCCAAAAAAGATAGAATACATGTGTATATTTTACCTCTGTTAGTCAAATTTTGATTAAAAGACAGAAATGTAACTCCCTGCCACTTTACTGTTGAAATTAAAATTATTATTATGTTTCAGGTTAAATAAATAGTTGCACTAATAAATGGACACTCATGGATTCAACATCTTCGCCACTTTGACCGCTTGTTGTCTTCTCAGCCCTCCCCCTACCCTCAATTTCTATTTCTGTAAAAGCTCTTTCGCTCCTTCCCTCCCCTCTCTCTCTCTCTCTGTCTCTCTAAAAAAATCATTACAAAATTTGTATTAAATGTTGGTTGAAAAATGAAGAATGAGTGTGAAAATTAATATTGTTATTAATCTGTAATGATAAAATGTTTCAAAAATGTTTCTATAAAAAAAAAAAAAAAAAAAAATTGTACCTGCTGCCCTAAATTGCATGATCGTAAGAGGCGACAAAATAACTTCTTCTTATGTCTCCTTGACAATGCCTCACTTTTGGCCATTTGTTGAGCGTTCGCCCCTGCGTATTGCAGAGTTATCTTCTCTTGGAAGCAGGTATTGATTGTTGCGTTACTTGTTTGTGAGAGTAACGTCATCAATTTTTGAGAAAACGACGTAATTTTCTCACACAAACCAATGACGAAACAATCAATACCTACTCCCAAGAGAAGATAACTCTGCAATACGCAAAGACGGAATATATCGTTGTTTTGTCTTTTCGTTATATCTTTTTTTCGTCTGTTCGTTATTTAGCTTTGGCGTTATTTCGTTATTTAGTTTTGGCGGGTTTTCGTCTTTTCGTTATTTCGTTTTTCGCTTGGCGTTATTTCACGGGCGACAAAGTAAAAAGACGAAATGTCATGCTGGTCTCATGGTTGAAAGTCTCATTCAAATTCAAATGATGTGTGTGATTTATTACACCCTCTGACTAATCCTGTTAATTGTAGTTTTAATTGTGTCATTCCGAGGTACTCTGTTAAAACAGCAAAGACCCTCATCCAATATCTAAATTATTATTAGTTATTATTATAACTTTTTTGTAAATGCTTTTTTTTTCTTTTTTCTCTCTAAGTAATTAAATCAAATGCTGAGGTAGAAAGCACTGCGATTGCAAAGGTATTTGAGACTTAGGAGGGTTAATTATCAAACATAATTATTATATTTTTATCTGTACATGTACATATTTTTTTTTCTTGAAAGCTTTATTAACATAATATCAAGTTATGTATTTGTATTATGCACTTGTAGTACTTGCAGTTCTATATACACTGCCCTCAAAAAGTTATGTTACATATTTTGAATTTTGCTGATAAATTATCTTTTACAAAAATATTGGGGGAAAAAAAATTCTTTAAACGTTTTTTCTATTAATGAAAAGGGATATAATGTGTTTAAGATGATATGCCATCATTGATTATCCAAATTGAATCACAAAAAAGGTTTTGTCAAACAATTCTGTTATTTCAAATTTTACATCAATCTATCAGATGTTTGAAAATTGTTAGATTTACTTAAAGGGGCATCACGCTGAAGTAACTATTTTTTGGTCCTTTTTTTTCAAATATTACATTAACATATCGAGTGAGACTCCTTATGGAAAATAACGATCGGATTTGGCTGAAATAGATTCATAAAAATTAATAGATCTAAGATAATCATCGGTATTTCTACCTGTCTGACCAACGTTTTGTTCAGGGATTTCCCTCTACTAGCGCATGCACCATTGCACACCATTTCTTTGTAAACAAAATGACTGGCTGTGTTAAGTAAGCCAAGAAAGGAGTTGTACCGTGTCAGCTACGAAGCGAAAAGTTACCAAATGGTCAAAAGATAGCGCAATGAGTACGTTACGCAATCATTATAGCAGGTGGGAAGTATTCAAAGGAGAAAATAACTGTCCTAGCAGTTAGTACGGTGCATGTATTATTCCGGATAGCCGGTTAAGCTGAAATGGAATCGATAGAAATGCTAGCGCTGTTTATGTTATGAATAAATATCTAAAACTATTAACCTCGCTAGTATCTTTGTCTGAGTTTGAACACAGATGAAGTTAGTTTAATATGTAAATGGGCATGTATCGGAGAGAGTTTACTTTGTGTTTCTATAATTATACAGTGGTTTATGCGAAAGGAAGGGATAAGTGACTGGTTAGTTTGATTTTGTCATGAGGCCCTCCAAGGGTTAACTGTTGTGATAGCCACGGCGTATTCTGTCTCTGTCGGTACTCGTGATCGGGGTCAAATGAGATACGTGCGCTTTTAGATTTACATAATTTATAATATTACTGGGTTCAGTAAAATGGTATGATTTAATTATATTGCTGAATTAAACGATTTTTTGTTTGATTTTACATACAAGATTTAAATTAGTACTAACATGAATACCCGGCTTCCTCTGGCGCAACGACGCAATATATAAAAAAAATATCTCGTCATCAAAAAGCTACATTATCGCAGCTAGATTAAAAATGTCAAAATGACGGGCCAGGATGAATAACTGAGGAACGAGAGAACCTACTTCTAGTAAATAGGATAGCGTAACATTTGTTTTTAAATCGTAATATTTCAACAGTTCATGTTTTCATATGTTGTTGAGTTAGAATGTATGAGCAGGTAACAACCTTTTCTCTATAAAGAATTAATTTTCGACTTCAGATAGAATCGGAATACGTACTGAAAACAGGTGAAGAAACATTTGTTTACGTTGTAAAAATGACGCATGCTGCCGATAACTACGGCTTCTGTTTCGGACAAAAATGAAATGAGTAAAGAAAAGTTGGCTCAACATAAAAAGGGTCCATTGACAAGAATGCTTTAGTCTATGAAAAGTATTGAAAAAATATAAATATCAAGTAGCTCAACACGTCCCATAATTGACACATATTCTACATGTACACGTAGTGGTTTTGCCATACAGTTTAGTGTGTGTGATGGCTCATATGACTTACTTAGTGTTATCGTATGGAGACAGTGAAAGTGGGAAAGAGAGTATACATACATTTTTATGCATGGTAAACAAAAAATAATTGGCCAAAGATATTGAGTTGTACAATGTTATAAAAAAAATCACAAACGTTTCCTTTTTTTATACGCGTGAAATTTGTCATTGCATATATGCACGTTATGAAAACATTTGAAAACGGATATTCGTCTCGTGAATATTCCTTTTTACAGAAAGGTTTGTTGAAGAAAGGTGTTTAAATTAGCCCCGTACAGATGTCACATTCCGGTACTAAATTCAATACATATTTATATATATATACTTTATGTTTATGCCTATTATCATTGTTGACATTTAATTGTAAATGTTTGATGGGAGAAGGCTGTGATAAATTGTAAAAACGTGTGCCCCCATCCCTTGTTCAATTTTATTGGCAACAAATATGTTTAAAGCTAAATAAATTTAAATTCTGAATATTTCGCAAGTGTGCAATTAACTTCTGATGAAAAAATAACTCCTGTTCAATAAGTTTGAATTCGGACTTAGAAATCATATTACTTGGTTTGATAGTGCGATAAGAAGTTGCAGTTGCCTAACGCCCCTCTCTGGGGGCCCCTTTGGAAACCGTTTCATCTCGCCCAGACCGCTCGTGTTTACTGCCTAGTCAGTTGACGTTATCGGCGCTATTTTTAGCAGGGCTTTCCCGAACAATTCAAGTGGTCAGTTTGGAACGGACTATGAATATGAGGATAGCGAGGTAACATAAGTGGAAATGTTTACAATGCAAACATTCATTAAAAAAAAATGGCTCTTCACGTGATGTCCCTTTAAATGTACTCTGTATTTAATTTCAATTTAATTTGAAATGACAAAATACATCACTGTTCACCATGCATTGACTATTTATTATCTCTTAAGTATAGTTGTACTATTCAATCACTTTGCAAATACTAATGAGAAGAAATGCAGCGAATGACAAGAGAAGAACGATTCAAGTGTGTTTTTTACCATCGCAATGGTGTTGCTGCCGCCCAAACTGCAAGACTTCTTGGAACCAGCACGTAAGTGAATGTTTTCATCGCGGATTTGGTGCATGTGCATACTTACTTATCCAGAACCTGTCTAAAGCTGTTTTACTGTTTCTCTTTTGTTGCGGACAGAACGTGTACAGGGCCATTAAACGGTTCCAAGATACCGGGAACTATGAGGATCGAGAACGTTCTGGCCGGCCACGGATTTCTAACCCCTCGGGATGGATTATTAGTCCAGACCAGCCTCAGAAATCGCAAGGATACCGTTCCTGAGCTTCGAACGGAGTGGAGCCAAAATGGTGTGGTAGCGTCGAAAACCACAGTGAGGAGACGATTACACAATGCGAGATTGAAAGGTTGTGTTGCTGTCAAAAAAACATTTTTGGCTGCTACCCATCGTCGGAAAAGATCGACATTTGCACAGAACCATGCAAATTGGACATTGGTGGACGGGTCGACTGTTTTATGGACTGACGAGTCTAGGTTCACCATTTTCCAAGCAGATGGCAGGACGTATGTGAGAAGAAGGGCAAATGAACACTTGCGGCAAGACTGTGTAGTGCCAACAGTTAGGTTTGGTCGTGGCGGTGTGACAGTTTGGGGTGCAATGTCCTCCTTTGAAAGGAAATCTGAACAGAACCAAATACATTGACATTTTAGAAAAAAGCGCGGTACCATTATCACATCTGCTAGGCTATGGAAAGAACTATTTCTTCCAGGATGACGATGCCCCATGCCACCGGGCACGAATAGTGAACGAATGGAAGGAGGACAACAATATTCTGTCTTTGGAGTGGCCCCCACATTCCCCCGACTTGAACCCGATAGAAAACTTGTGGAGATATCTGGGTTTCGAAGTTCGCCGACACAAAAGCAGAAAACTAAGGGAACTTGAAGCTGCCTTACAGCTTGCATGGGATGAAATACCTGCTAGGATATGTAGAACTTCGGTTAGGAGTATGCCTGAACGTACACAGGCTGTGATTAGAGCTCGTGGAGGATACACTAAATATTAATGGAATTACAATGTTTTAAACAATTTACATAATAGATGATTTTTGTAACATTATGTTAACTTAACATAATAAAATCCACAGAAATAATTGTCCAATAACTTAGTTAATCCTATATACAAATGATAACAAAAACGAAGATTGGTATAATTCTGTACTTTAATTATAACAAAACTTTTGGAGGGCAGTGTAGTATATACTATATATATAGGGTGGGGCCGTTTTAACCGGATACGGGTTTTAACACTGCCCATCAAGGGACAACGTCATCATTGCCCTTCCGCTAGAAATTGCGATATTGTGCGATGGATGCTTCGCGTGAAGCGGTATGCAGCAATTTGCAAGTCAAAGTATGCCTCGGGGTCATAAATTTGATTCACGTACATAAGTAACTATAGTGTCGGCCTGATCCCAATAGTCAGCAAAAACAAGCGAGGGTACGTTTGATTAAAATATATAGGATTTAACGTCCTATTAACAGAGAAGGTCATTTAAGGGCGTGCCTCAATGTGTGTAGTGTATGCGTACATGTGTGTATGCTTGTTGGAGGCATGACATGTTGGGACATGTTGGTGTACCTGCAAGATTGTGAAATTGCGGATCTGATGCCGAACTATGAATGCTACCGCACTTAAATACCATGCCGAAAGCACCCAGCACAGTTTCCAACCCGTAACTTAATACTAACAACGGATAAACCTACATTATGAAATGATGAGAGAGTATATATGTGAATGTAGTGAGCGTGTGTGTCGGTGTAAGGGAGTATGGACCAAAAAAATGTATCTATTTGTGCATATTGTACCAGAAATACCTTTGAAAAATAAAAAATAATACACAAAAAGACCACAAAACCCCCTGGATAAACCGGTTGTTGCAATAACCATAAATGCTGAATGTTAAGCAGGGAATAACAAATACATTTTTTAGGAATTTGGCGTGTCTTGGCCTTGGGAGATCCATTGCCTATCCCACTTTGGCGAACGCTCAACACTAAGGCCAAATGCGAGGTATTGCCAAGCAAGGTTGTTAGAAAGTACGAGAGAAAACAAATGTTGCAATGGAGGCAGCAATCCATTTGTCGCTTCGTCAATGTCCCCTTAGCAGAACACACGGAAGCATTGTTGAATAATATCCTGAAGCCATATATATGGTTAAAGTTGAGCTTCCAGTTGAACAATGTATGCTGTTGTTAAAAGCGGTCAGAGAATCATTTAAATCAGACCCCGAAAGAGTATCGGGTAAGAAATCACAACATTCCTAAGCGAATTGCATGATATGCAGCCGGCCCAACAACAGACTTAAGTCTCTAAACGGATTTTTTTTTTTTTAAACATGACTTGTAATTAATAATTGAAAAAACCCACCAATATCAACACAAATTGTTTAAAGCGGGTCGATACGGGAAATACATTGTACCTCAGACCACCTTAGTTTCATAAGGATTTTACTTCGGTTTGGTATTTTATAGTTGTCCTTTATGTATGGATTTTGTCCTTGAGCTGAGATTGTGATGTTCTTAAATAGTTTTATTTATTCTTTAGAAAATTTTAAGTATAGCTTACCAAAATGACAACGTATACAAAAACGGCATAAACCTGCAATGCACGTAACCATTTTAATAATAAACGTTATGGTTGTTATTGTGACCTTGTTGAAAGTGAAAACGTCATATTGCTCCCTGGTTTGTTTTTCTAGTCATCGATTGAATATTGATCTTTATTGTTTCTTTAAGCCTTATCTGGCTGACATTGTTATATACTTGATAGTAAGAAAGACTGCATCAGGTACATCAATTTCATTAAAACAATCTGGATATGACGCACAAAATAGAGATAACCTTTTGATACATTGTTATTTGTTCCCAGTAAAAATGTCTTATTGAAGATCAAAGATCAACGTGCATTCTATCGCTGAAATAATCTTTAATATACATTATCTCTAAGCAATTATCTGAGAAACCAGAATAACAGACGATACATAGTACATAATACATTGACAGTAATCTTAATACAATACCCTTTATTCTATGCTAGGGTTTATCAAGGTGCAACAATTGGCTAATGGAATGTGAAATATAAAACTACAGTCAAAAATAGACCGTTAATTTGATTTGATTAATCCATTTATGGATTAACAGGGAACAGAGTTCGCCAAGGTAGGCTTTTAGAGATAGATTTTTTGTATTACAAAAAGCGTATATATTCTAAATGTAGCTAAAGATAAAACAATTCGGTCAAGATCGCGCCGATATTGAGTGCAAACTGTATATTCAAGCTGTTTTCCTAGTTAGGGAATCGATTGTCGTTAGCTAAATATACACTTCTATATGTCAAACATGTTTGCTACCTTAATATATTTTTGATGTCCTCCCACATGAAGACCCCTGCGCGCTGTCATTCTGCCAACATAACTGCTTAATACAAGTTCATTATATACTCCGTTTCATACGAATTCATACGTTTAACGAGTAGTTCCCTTGATTTTTGAATTGATTGCGTAAGGGGCGATTGAACAGTTCGTGTTTCTTTCAGTTCATGATGTTGAATCCATATACTTGTACGTGCAAGTTTATTTTGGAATTTAAAATGTTATTTCCGGTACAAGAACAAAATTATAACCACTCATAAAGCTAACAAACTTTTATTTGGGCCCTGGTTATTTTTTTACAGTTGACTTTGAAAGTATTAATGTCATTATGTATACCAATTTTGTGTCGGTTTCAGACGGCGCGTTTTGCTTAATGTTTCTATTTGATCTAACCTATGATATTTTATCCTATATAAAGATGTCTGTTCTGAAAGCGTATTATTAGTGCAGGTTCAGAGAGAGAAACTTACTACCTGCAGAACTTCTTCGCAATGGTGACCTCTGGTGATTCGTTTTAAAATGCATATGGCTTATACACATTAGAGTCAATACATTGAAGCATATGCAAGTCGCATTAAGATGTATTATCTCGGGATAACTGTTAACGTAATATCAATGTGCCGTGTCAAGTAAGTGAAAAGTTGCGAGGGCGGCTAATTGAATGTTGCTTAAACCTCATCATCCCGAATGTTTCCTACAACTAAGTTTTTGTCTTCATATTACAATTAAAAACTACGGATATGAGACCTGCTTTAAATGTCTAACCGGATTAGACTCGATTGCCGCTCTGCACAAATCGCGATTGACACATTTGCTACAATGTATACTTCTTCATGAATACGCAGAGTACACTAACAATATTGTAACATGCGCGACATTATAAACTTTGCGCCGTTGAAGAGACTAGCTTTGATCTTCTATCCCTATTGAAATACGTCGGATCTTATATTTTCTTACTGTTGTTTCTTAACTACTCTCATTCCGGCGGTGTTTCTTCCTCGATAGCGTCTTCATATGACCATGGTAAAACTAAACAACTATAAGACAGACAATTTAGTGGAAACATGACTACTACATCTCGATATGTTATCAAAGATGAGACTGACTTTCAGTGAAAAGAGTAATTGTTTCACCCTTTCAATAACATGTGTATAGTAAAAGCACTTAACGTAAACACAGATGTGTGCTATCCATTGTACTCCATATGAAAGATGAACCTTACACAAACACTTGGGACTGCAGTTTTAAAATCTGGTAATAAATACAACATGCCAAACAAATGAATAACACGGCACTATACAGCTTTTTAACCCTTCTAAGGCTCACTGGTAATGTCCTTCGATAAATTCAAATTGGTCTAAACTTCCCGTGAAACACAAAAAGGCGTGAAGAACAGAACAAATGATATGGTACTTCAATATTTACAGTTGTGATTTATGTCTTTTCGTATCTGTTTCTTCACTCTTTCTTTATAACGAGAAAGCAACAATATACAAAACAATTATAATTTTAAATCAACAGTTATATGATATATTGAAGCTTTCCTTCCCCAATATGTCAATGTAACAAGCCAAAAGTGACCATTTTTGAACATATCATAAAACAACAATAACAAGAATGGAATTCCATAGAAACTTACCAAACCATATCATATATGCTACGTAACTTTGACAATTCTTGATGTCCAATTAACGACGTTATGTCAAACTAACGAAGCGTGCTAGATTTCACAGCCTCAAAGCTCTGCTGATTGATGTCCGACTTGTCGGGAGTTCTGACTTGACATCACGTAATCGAGCTGAATACATCATGTGCGTGGATCAATCCACGTCCCTATTTACAAACATTTTCATCACCCACGTAGTAACATTTCTCTTCGAAACCTTGTAATAGTGATGGTTAATGATGTATTTGAATGCAAGCTGAGCAAACAAGGAAGAATTTCCAACGCAAGNATCCCTAGGTGGTGGGGATTCAAAATTGTACCAATGGTGGGGCTGAGGGGCGGGGCCAAAAAAGGTTATTTGGCTATGTTGCTTCAAGCGACTTCTTCTCTGGAACTAAGTGATGGATAGTAACCATATTTGACATGAAACATCCCTTGGTGGTGTTGATTCAAAATTGTACAAATGGTGGGGCTGACCCCCCAGGGGACTGAGGGGCGGGGACTCAAAGGGATTATTTGACTTTATTGATTTAAACGACTTCTTCTCTGGAACTAAGTGATGGATATCAACCATATTTGACTGGAAACATCCCTGATGCGGTGGTGATTCAAAATTGCACTAATGGCGGGGCTGACTCCCCAGGGTGCTGAGGGGCGGGGCCAAAATGAGGCAATTTGGCTATATTGCTATAAACGACTTCTTCTTTAGAACTATGCCGTGGATATCAATCATATTTGGTCGGAAGCATTCATGGGAGGCAGGGATTCAAAATTGTACAAATGGTGTGGCTGACCCCCAGGGCTAAGGAGTGGGGTCAAAAAAGTGTATTACTTGGTTGAGATTCCCACTGTATAACCATATATACAATTGCTGACTATAAAGAGAAGAATGTCCATTTGCTTCCAGGATGGCACTAGGGTCTAACCCCACCCAAAACTATGTATACAAATGCTAGGCATAAAGAGGCAAATGCAGTCATGATATTAGAATAGACCCTGGGGTCTGACTGAACCCCTACAGACCTAGTTTCTTAGTCACAGCTTGGAAACAGTTGAGATCCCCACCCTTTAACCATATAAACAATTGCTGAGTATAAAGAGATGAATGCACATATGCTTCCAGGATGGCCTTGGGTTCTGCCCAACCCTTGGAGACTTAATCCCTGGGTCATAACTTCGAAATGGTTTAGATCCCCATCCAAAAACTATATATACAATTGTTGAGCATAAAGAGACGAATGCAGTCATGATATTAGAATTGACCCCAGGGTCTGCCTTAACCTTGCAAACTTAACCCCTGGGTCATAACTTAGAAACGGTTGAGATCCCTACCCCAGATCTATAAATACAAATGATGGGCAAAAAGAGACGAGTGCAGTCATGATAATAGAATTGATCCTTGGGTCTGGTCACATCCCTAGGGACCTAGTTTCTGAGTCAAAGTTGAGATCCCCACCCCATAACCATACATCAAATTGCTGGGCATGACGCATCTAATACAGATATGCTTCATATTCCCCTGGATCTCATTTGGAGAATATTTTGTCATAATTGTTTAGATATCCAGGTGAGCGATACAGGCCCTCTGGGCGTAGAATTCACAGTCACTTATTGGAGCAAAAATGGCATTCAGAACATCACTGAGAAAGTCCGGCATTTAAAATTCTTCAGTAGATAGTAACGGTTCTCCATTGGGCATTACTGTTTGGAGTATGGCAGTTTCACTTTTGTGTCCGCGTACCCCCATGACATGCCTGCCTCTATACCCTAATTTTGTTATCCAGGGTCGTAATACTTGTAGCTCTGATACAGTGATTTGTATACTGAACTGAACATCCATGTTTCATCCTTTTCCCTAAAACTTTTCTTCGGTCTTTGCCAGAAATTGGGGTTGTCCGGATGTAACTTCACCAAATTTTCTTGGAGGATGGTGCGGGACATCTCGGATCAGCTGCATCAAACAAAACAGAATTTAATTAATTAAGTATCTGATCACTGAAGGTGTATTTGTAATTTTTTTAAATTTTCTAAAAATGTACCGTTTCACTGGTGCTTTGTGAATTTGGGAAAATATCAACACATAACAATAAAAAGAAATCGGGGGATCTAAATGCTGAACGTTATGTAGGGAATAGCAACTACCATTTTGGAGGACTTTGGTATGTCCTGGCCTGGGGACAGAACTTATTACCTTCCTCAACTGTGCAAACGTTCAACATTAAAGCCAAATGTGAGGTGTTGCCAAGGAAGGCACTAGTTAGAAGTAGAGAGAAGTATAAAGATCCTAAATATTGCAATGGGTACGTCAGGTTTATTTTGGTCGCTTTTGTTTTCCTAATAATATTATTATTATCAATGCTTAACGGACCATCAACACAGAAAATGTCATTAGGGCCAACAAATGGTCGACAAAAACAAATGCTAAATAAAAACACCAAACCAAATTGAAAGTTAAGAGACAAACGTCAAATTGAATATTGAAAGAGGCTATGGTGACTCAAATTTAATTAAAAAGACCTTCAACTTTCAGATAGCCTAAACTTTAAAGGATATTTATGTTTTTGAAAAGAGATTTAAGACATGTAATATTATTATAGAAATGTTCTCGAGTTGACTGAATGTCGATACAATTTAATATCAAGCGCTTTACTGTAAATGGTTCCTGACACGCTATGCATTGAGCCTGAACTTAACGTTTTAATAAAGAACAATGGGTAATGTATGAATGACCCATCCAGAGACGGACAATGACAATTGCAGCATTTAATACCTTAATCTTCCCTCTTCTCTACTCTTTACTCCTTTCTATGGGCTCTGGCTCACTAAACATCCGGATTTTCCTTAGATGCGTCAAGGACGTTATATTCTAGTCAATCAAGCAACGACCACGAAAGATATTTTGGTATGCAATGCTTCTATTATGTTTCCGTGTTACCGTTAAATTGTACATAGAAATTAATAACAAAAAACATGAATACGTTAATGTCTTCATGATAACCAGGAACATCATTTTGTGATTTGCACATTTGTTTTGTTCCTAATGATGTCAGAATCTGGTTTGGTCATTCATGTGGGGTCACTTGTAATGATCTGATATTGAATATAACATATGGTCGCAACACGAGATTGGCAGGCTCGTCGGTCGCCGCAGGCCAAAACAAAATCGTATTACCAAACACATTAGACAACTCGGTTGTATACCCTAGAATATATTTGTAAGAAAAGACAAAGTCATTTCCTTAAAAAGCAAGTCAATAATTGCGGAAACTAATGCGATATGTTCATTGGAATGATTTATTTTGAGAAGTTAACATTTAAATGTTAATTTCTTATAAAAGGTATTAAAAATCTGACATTTTGGTATTTTTATAAGACAGGATGTGGATACCGGCAACAAGTAATAAAACAACCCTGATGTTTTGTCCCCGCGTAAGTAAATAAACAGTCTCTATTCGATAAGCACATTATCGATAAGATACTATATGAAAATATGTTCAACAGGACCAAGGTCCACTAATTCACGACACACTCGTTACTTATTATAGACGGTAGCGCTCCTACATGTTCCTGCAACTTCAATTTATAAGCAAGTGCAGAGAGTTACCCAATGAAATAAAATAATACGATAATATGAATAATTGCATTCTCAGAAATATTTCAACTATTGTGATTTAATATAAATCCTGTCAAATGTCATTTGCTTCGATGGGGTATTGAGTGTTTGAAATTACATTCACAAGTTATGAAGCTCAAATTTCTCCCTTGACGGAACAATCACATCAATAGAAAATTAATCACAGAGAATTAATGAACAACTTACAGAACTGATAGGTTTTTAAGTGCGAAATACTCGCAACAAACCTCATTACACAGCGTTACAGTGTTACAAGCGTCAAAGATCGTACATTATCCTCCCATCGTACCAACCTTTATAGTTATGGGTTTCTGTGTCGCAGTCACTTATTATCCTAATATTAGTTTTGTAGGTTTTAAGGACTCGCACAACTAAATCAGCCAATCAGCAAGTGTTTCATACGTTTGTAGTTCCTATCTGAAATAAGTTCCGGCTACTTACTGGGCCACTGAAGGAGTTTATTAAGGAACTGATGACAGATTGTTAGATAAATGAAATGTTCAGGTATTTAACTTTTGAAAAATATATACTTTTGATATATTTCCATGTCTGTATGCGGATTTGCACAGGGGCAAAATGTCTGGGGGCGTTTCTTTTTTGGGTCACCGGTTTTGCTTGTAAACTTCCGGTTGTCAACTTCTTGGCGCTGTGACACTCCAATATGCCACTAAACCTACCAAAAAAAGTCATTTTGTAGCCTTTGCAAGGTATGTATTTATGTATCTCGACAGTTGTCACTAGTCTTGAACTTCAAATATTAAAGTTATTAGCTAAAATGTTTGGTAATAACATATAGTAAATTATTTTGTTGTGTGAGCCCTTCAACGGCAGGAATACTCGTATGTCTGGCTATTCTTCTACCTTATTCGATAATTAGATTAGTTGAGTACGTTGATATATATATATATTATAAATCAGAAAAATGATCCTTACGGACGAAGAAATATTATAAAAAGAACAATTCTTAAAAACGAGTCTTTAGTACTTTTGAAGTATATTTTGTGACGTCATAAACTATGACGTCACATAATAGTTCGCTATAACGACGTCCGCCATATACGTACCCGCCATAACGATATCACAGCAATATTTAAGCAATAAACTGCATAGATGTGGCAGACCACCTGGTATAACTGCCACATGTGTCACAGACAAACTGAATGGTGCGCATCTATGCAGTTTATTGCTTATATTTATATTTCCCTAATGAGAATTCGCAAAAAATAATTTATCTTTTCCAACTTTCAAATTTCCCGCTTATTACCGTCTGGTCAGGTCAATATCTAGAACGGCACAAAGATAACAGCTGACGGCACGCGCTATTTACCATACACAATTGTAAAGACTCCGCAACTTTCGTTAATAATTCGTTTGTTTTTAATTTATATACATATCATATTGTCAATTCATAAAATAGTAACAAATAACATTTTGTAAGTAACTAATCAAGTGTCGTAAAACAGCGACCTATATCCAGCGCACGCACTCAACGGAAGAGTTATATTTGCAGTCCGGCATGTTGATGTTGATCGTGCAACCGGAGAAGGTTGAATTGGTGAAAAATCCAGACGTAAATGTGTTTGTTGATCTCACAGACACTTGAGAAAGGCAGCTGGTGTTCGGGATCAAAGCAGAAGATATCGATAAATTCGGCAGTGACACTGTTAAGTCGTTCGGAGGTGCAAAGACCAACTTCAGTTATAGTCTCATAAGATGAAGCTGCTATCGGCAGTACTTTAGTAGTAATATAGAAGGGCTTTGCCACACCAAATGTAAATATAAATATATTAATTGTAGTCTTAAGGCAAAGAGTACTATTTGTTTAGGATTTAAATATACTAGTAATACTATTACTTACAATTTTTTTTTAATAATGATAAAAAAAATAAGTAAAAAAAAGCACTCCATGTGTGGGGCGAAATCAGGACCATTACATTATTGATTCGACACACTACCGATGTCACTACTTTACAAACATAACTCTTTAATAGACAAAAAAAATATATGATAAAACACGTTGATCGAAACTCGTGTAGTACTCTCTACCTTAAACGTAACATGAAGTTAGAACATTATAAAATATTTGTCTAACAGTTCTGTTCAAGCGGGGTCTGAGAAGTCTGATGAATTCAGCTTCCTTAGCCTCACGTTTGATTACGTCTGCGTTGTTCATTTGATAAATAGGAAAATATTTTAAATTACAGCGCAAGCATGTATGTGTTTACTAACTGGTAAAAATCTTAAGCTGTGTTGTCTAAGTACAGTCATCCTTGTTCGTAGTTCACCGCCCGTTTGAATTATATATACAAACTCACAATCCATGTAAATTGTCTTTATCTAGAATCAAGTAACATTTTACAATAACTATTGTGAAATATGACCGAGCATTGTTACAACAAAATAAACGAGTCCTTGAAAGTAGGCCTGACTTATTATCACAGAATTATAATAGTTAAAACCGGATCTATTTCACGAGAAAGTAGAGTGTCTCGTTGTGTATGACTGCTCACAGGACTGGTGCACACTCTGATGATTAGATTTAGGTTGTAACATATTTTTTTAAATATGAAGCTTTATAAAACCGTGACATCGTCATACTTATATTATGACATATATGGTAAAATCGTCAGATCTGACAGGATGATGAATACCGCCTAAAGGGCTCTGAAAATAAAAATAGGCCTTACAAGAAAACCTGTCTACAGCGCTTCGACAATAAGCCGAACTTGCATTACAGCCGGCTTCGAATCCTAGATTTTCCTGCTTAAATTATTGTTTTATACATTGGTATCAAGTACAGTTTTGTGACCGCACAACGCACCAAAAATATGAATTCAGCTTCCTTAGCACATCGTTTGCACACCGTGCATACATCGTTTGCACATCGTCCACACATGGTTCGCACAACTCGTTATGCGCTTTTCCCCGCATGACAATAATTAAGATTATGTACAAGTTTACAATGCGTGTTACAGTGACCGTTAGACTGTCAAGAATGGGTTTAATAGGTAACAGAACAGGTAAATAACAATTTGATGAGTGACTTGAGTTTTACCTGGCCTGGGCCCGACACATAGAGTTGATATGTGATACCGTATGGACGTTTAGTATTTGTTATCTGCATTTGATTTGGTCTATAGCCCCTTCGCAGGCTTTTCAAACATTGGCGAGTTATGTAAGCGCCCCGGGCGGGGTATAACGACGGTGCGGTGTATTGCCGAGACTGTTATAATGTACATGTGTCGATTTAGGTGGTTTAAAAAACACCGAAAACACTCCTTATAAATTTAAGAAAGTATAGATAGTAAGATAAGCTAACGTATGTAGCTAGAATATGGAAACATACTAAATAATCTAGTTTATGTGTTTAAAAACATACACGAAACCGCCGATATTGTTAAGGCATTCCTCAATTTACACCAACCACGATTGTTATCGCACAACGTTCGTCCATCGTCCGCACAAATGTGCGCAAGCAATGATCGTCCAATTTTTTATAGTTTGCACTTCGTGCACACATCCTCCGCACACCACACACCGTGTAACGTTGTGCGATCCCACAACTGTACCACATTTAAGTCTTATTATTCAAAATAGTTCACATTGGCGTGGTATTAAGGGGAAGCATATACCTGCTTTCACCCACTGTGACATGTGTCTGCAGTGTGGTATTTCAGTGAAATATTGGCCAGCACGGTGTACATGGTAATAATCTTAAACCAGTTATATAGGCATGGTATTTCAGTTAGGTAGCACTATGAAGTCGGCACCAGATCCGCGCTATCGCAAGAAGGCAAGTACACCAACATACCCTGCCCCCATCACACATACACACATGCATACATATAATACACACATGGAGTCACGTCCTTAGCTATTAATAGGACACTTAACCCAATAGAAGTGCATTCATAACATCAGCAAAGTTTGTCAGTGGTTCAAAAATGCATTACTAGTGATACTAACATATTATTTGACATATGGACCAGTATACATGTTTTTAGATAAATGTTTATTGTATCCATTGAAATCATCCGGCGTTTTATTAGATGGTAATAAAAAAAGTCCCACCTGTTTTGTTTTTAGCTCTATGGACGATTGTATCTCTAAATTCCGAACAAATTATACATCAGCGTTAATAATATGATTTTTTTTTGGTTTCCATATCTTACCTATATATATTGAAGCTTGTAGACTTCGTCAATGCCTATCAAGTTATACATCATGCTAAAATAACGGTTGAATAATGGTCGATCTTCACACTTATCAAGCAACACAACTACCAGTTTACCAGAGATCACGCATGCGGAGCAAAGCCTTATCCATCAGGATCCTATGAGTTCATCTCACCTACTATTGTTTGTGAGCATTTATAACGAAATAACTTTTGTTTCATTGTGTCTTCATTTCCTGAAGTTGATGTTACGTTTTATGTAGGCTTGTTCGGTTGTTCCCGTTGTCAGTATAATGTGACCGGGTGGGGTGTCCTGCTGGGTGTCTTAGACAGTATGTTTTAGTGAGGTAGCACTATAAAGTCGGCATCAGTTCTGCGCTATCACAAGGAGACAAACACGAACATATCGCAGCCTCCCAAAACACACACGCATACACTACAAGCATGCATTTTGTACACAGGGGAGGCCGTCCTTGAATGACCAAACCAAACCAAGCTACATTATCAAATAATTACCTCATATACCCCTTTACATGTTTGTAGGATGCAATTTATGGTGGACCCTAGAACGTCGGGAGGTTTCAATGTATGCTTGGTTCTTGGAGACAAATAAAAAGATATACTAATTGATATACTGCTCCCCTGATAACACTTGTAAGTCTGTATTTTCCCTTCTCACTTACCTACTTTTTATAGACTAATGTGTCCGTCTACGCTTTTTGTTAGCTCTGCTATCCACAGCTCATTCAGAGATACGCTGCTCTCGTTTCAACAATACCTGGGACTTTCATTTATTTTCCATATTACCCTAGTTTTTGTAAAAACGTTAAAAACTTATACAAACAAACGAACGAAACTCGAAGAAAAAAATAATTGCCCAATGCAAGCATAACAAAACTGACGATATGTTCGTTCTTTTTGTCTCCTTGTGAAACAGCGCATCGTTTTCCGGACGCGTTGGCGACTAACGATAATTGATGAAACATCCGGTAAACCACAAAATCAATAGTACGAAAGTAAAACGGAGAACAGCGAACCAGCACAGAGGAAATATCGCAGAGTAAATTAGCAGTAATAACATCAAAAGGTTTCATTCTCCTTGGTGCGGGCACATATATCCTGTGGAGATCAACAAGCGCGGTGTCATTAAGATTAATCTAGTTCGGTGCATCAAGCTGCGTAAACCTTAAAAGTTAATGTTTGACGTGTATTTACAGCAGTTCTATCATCCTGAAATCTATTAAATAGTGATCGTACAATGGCAGCAGAATCGACAATACCATAAAAAAAATGCACTGCATCTGCTGAAAGCCAAAATACATACCCCGCTTTGCAATCCCAACCAATCTATCAATGTCAGTAGCTTTATTTAAGAGAGTAGATCTACACGAGCCATGACGCTATCAATATAATACTAGAAATACAATAAGATATAGTTACCGCATGCATTTATGCACTGAAAATGCCACACGGGTTTCCTTTCTGATTCGTCATTGTCTGAAATAATTGTAACAGAATGTTTATGCAAAGTTCAAAGGTAATAATATGTATGTGGTATTTTGAGTGGCACTACCTATATGTTTAGGCATAATTTAGTCGAAACCTCGTCTACCTAGTACGATCAAATTATTTGGTTTGGTTTTATATTGTTTAACGTCCTATTAGCAGCCAATATCACAGTTAATAACATTTCACGTATACAGTTATAACTATGGTAAACCTTGGATATGTACAATACTATTTAAAACCTGGTATAAAGAATTTAAAAGGGTTATATATCAAACTTGTGATTATGGTATACGTTGAATGATATGGCAAAACAGGTATATGGAGGGTTAATGTTTTGAACCAGTTGTACAAGACATATTCCGATAAGACATGTATATAAAACGTAATAACGTGTCAAACAAACGATAAAGGAAACACTATTGTCCAGCTCTGTGTACATGGTAATTATCTATAACCAGTTACATAGGCATGGTATTTCAATGGTGTAGCACTTTAAAGTCGGCATCAGATCCGCGCTATCGCAAAGCGGCAAATACATCGAAATACCATACCTTCAGCACACATGCAGTATGTCCTTAAATGATTTTAGCTATTAATTGGACGCTATTACCTTAATCAAAAATCAAAATGCGTATCCCTTTAATAACATGTACTACAAAGATTTTATATTGGAAATAGCTAGATAGTCTTTTTTAAGTAAGAAACAGTCGAATTGGTATTCCAACGTAAAGATTATCATGCTGATGTCTGGTCGTGTGGAATTTTATACCTGAGGTGTTCTGGATGTTGATGATGTCCGGTTTACTGTTTTTGCCCCAAAACAACGTTAAGATTCAAATTAAAACGGGTATCGACCTGCCGATATACGACCTCAACAACTTAAAAAAAGAAAACTATATCGAAATATATATAACAATTGAGTCATAGCTTGACAAAGGGACAAGTCGGTCTTAACATGTTTAATACATACATTGCTTGTGTGACAAGTTAAACTTTGAAGATATGACATATATTTAACAATGTTTATAAAACAAGAAAATGGGCCTGAATCGCTCACCTGGTATTAATCTCACACTTGTAATCCTAAAAGTGGACTAAAATACATCTACAGACAAAATATCAGTGTTTGATTACTAAGAACCTATTAACAGATTTAGATATATGACGCCTGTGACCTTGAAAGTCGAACAAGAACATTTAGTTGAACAGAGTTTAAAGCTTTCCATCCCAGCATGCTTCTGGCCAAATATCATTACCCTGGACCATTTGGCAATTCAAAACACGTCATTTAAAGATTTAAACATATTTGATTCTTGTGACCTTAAAAATGGGCGAAGGTCATTCATTTGAACAGACTTGGTTGCCCTTTATCCCAGCATGCTTCTGGCCAAATATCATCATCCTAGGCCTTTTGGTTTTTAAGGAGAAGTTGATTAAGGTTTAAAAAAAAAATGACTATTGTGACTTTGAATATATGTCAATGTCATTCGTTTGAACAAACTTGGTAGCCTTTCATCCCAGCATGCTTCTGGCCAAATACAATTATCCTAGGCCTTTTGATTATTGAGAACAAGCCATTTATAGATTTAAAACACATTTGACTCCTGCTGTGACCTTGAAAATGGGCGTAGGTCATTCGTTTTAACAAACTTTTAGGCCTTTATCCTAGCATGTTACTGCCAAACAATTAACATCCTAGGCCTTTTGGTTATTCAGAAGAAGTTGTTTAAAGTAAAATATTGACGCTGGACGGACGACGGGCGCCGCTCCACGGCAATAATACTCTCTTTAAACATAGGAATTATCCATTGTAAAACCATGTCACAAGAGGTATACGTGTACAGACGTGTCACACCACAAAAACGGTAAACTGTTTCCACCATGTATACAGGGTAAAAACTGTCAGCCTACAAATACAGGTTATATTCACACCACTATATTTGGTTAAACTAGATAACACTTAAAAAAGGGTACAATGTTGTCATACCAGGTATACTGGTTGAAACTGTCTCAACATTTATATAACATGACACTATGCTAAGGATGTAGTGTTGAACACTCGCACCTCTGTTGTTCCTTTCTTCGCATCTTTGGATTCATGTTGTCAAGATAATGTGATCGAGTGGAACGTTTTGCTAATGCATACACGCTATGATATTTCTTTCCATCCCATGTGCCCAGAGCAAAACAACTTGAATATCCACACAAACGCATTAATCTGATAAAAGGCTAACCGTCGTTAAGGAGAAAAAACCCGGATAAGATTAAAGGATAAAGGTCCAAACCGTCCTGATTGAGGCAGACGATCAATTTTGGTTTCTTTGATTCGCAGATGGGAACCATGAATACAAGTATGCTGCAGTTAGATTTGAAAACAGCACAGGGATTTATTGGAACTATGGAATAAATGTAAATCACCATAGAGGCAAAGTATGTTAAGAAAAATAATTAACAAATTCTTGTCGCAGGAAATACCTGCATTAAAACGTTGTCGATCAATAATGATTTTTATCTATTCCTAGTTCAATAATGATATCATTAGATAAATCAAATGCAAAGTTCTCGGATATTTGACATGGGTGCCCGAGAGGGTGATTGATCATGCATTCAATCGTTTATTGACATGATCTGGCATCATAACATACAAATATTAATATCGGTTGCTGACACTTATGTCAATTTAATATCAATACAGTCCTGATAATGAATACTATGTTTAATGCTTCTATCAAAGTCTAATAACTTAATATGTTTTGATAGTGTTTAATAGTGATGTTTTTCACGTCGCTTCAAAGCCGTAAACACCCTGCATATAGAATAACAATTTTTAGAATCACAGTGCAAACAGATGGTCCCGAAGATGGAAAGATAATTATCTTTTGCACAAACATTGCTGAACTTTTAATGGAAAACATAAATTGTGTAATTTTGGATATAACCTCAGGGGAACATCATGTTAGCTTAGTTACATAGCATGTTTCTATACAAAAACATTATGTAGATATTTCCATACCGATAGTTTTGCTACAGGCAAATCTAAAATAAAAATTTCATTTGAATTTATTTTACGTCGGCATTGAGAACTTTAATAGAAATTGGTAAAATCTTGTTACAGACGGGTCTTGTTTACTTGATTATATATATGTCGGTTAAGTTTATTTTAAAGGGACGTTTACAAACAATGTACAGAGTGCTTGTACTTTGTTTTACTGTATTTCTTTGACAAGTTAGTTAATCATGCACCAATATTTATACACTGTCCAAATATAGGGCTGTATTAAAGGTTTATTGCATGTACAGTACCATTAAACAACATCTGTGATATTGTCACGCAGCATAGCCACGATTTTAATTAAACTCTGATGAAAATTGAACACGTTTTATGACCATATGTTTGTCTGCGCAGTAAACGCTTAATGATGTGCAGTTAGAATTGGACATGTGTATATCAGGTATTTGAAGGGTTTACTATTTTTCTACAGCTTAGTTCATTAAAGGATGTGCCTCATGTGTATTTGAAGGGAGCATCCCTATGCAAGTTAGGGAAACGAATACACCTGCTGTAGATGCACCTTGCAGGATTTGGGTTTCAGTCATAGAAGATTTACCTGTGTTTCCAAACTTTTGGCACTTCGATTTTTAGGGCCAAGTGAGCTTATGGCATGGTGCGGCGTCCGTCGTCCGTCCGGCGTCAACTTTTTACTTTCAACAACTTCTCCTCAGTAACCAAAAGGCGTAGGGTGATGATATTTGACCAGACGCATGCTTGGCTGAAGGGCTACCAAGTTTGTTCAAATAAATGACCTTCATCAATTTTCAAGGTCACAGGGGTCAAATATGTTAAAATTTTTAAACAACTTCTTCTGATTAACCAAGAGGCCTAGGATGATGATATTTGGCAAGTAACATGCTTGGATAAAGGGCTTCCAAGTTTGTTCAAATAAATGACCTTGCCTTATATTCAAGGTCACAGGGGTCAAATATGTTAAAATCTTTAAA